>NW_015115920.1:0-29087 GCF_001443285.1 Poecilia latipinna
AATTTTTTAGACAATTAATTGCTCAGCAAAATTTATTAACGTGTCAGGCCTACATGAAGCAACATAAAAAGATTTCCCATAATCTTTTTATGTTGTTAATGGTTCCCATTTAAATATGCCTCTTCCTCCCCATGTTCTTGCATTGAACTGCCAAATTACCAATTTGCATATGGAAACAAGAAAGAAAATCAACTTGTCATGAATACAAGACATTTTCAGTGTCGGATAATCTGAAAAAAAAAAATACAGCCAAAAAAACTAGTTAGAAACTGGAAAGATCTGTGGATTTGTGTTTATGATGAGGATTGAAGTTTGTAATGTGATTTATTAAAAATGAATATTGGAAAACGAGTATTGATCCCGATAGTTCTGCGGTAATCCATAAAGAATAACATGAATGTCTGTTGCTCTGAATTTTTGTTCTTCCTGTAACCATGCAATAACACCAACATAAACATCACGTTTGCTTGTTTTGTAATCACTAAAATGATCAATTAAGAGGTTAAGAATTGAGAATTAAATCTTCATGTAAAGTGGGAAGCGAGACCCCCTCAGAATCTTTTCCCACATTTTAGCTCAGCAAATCTCTACACTTTATTATTTACCTCAAATAATTTACCTAGGATTCAGCGTTTTTGTGCCTGTGCATTTGTTGCAGTTGATCCGTGAATTAGGGAATATCAACGTGAAGAAGAAAGAGCCTCCGTTCTGTTACCCGTACAGCTTCAAGGCCAGGGTGTTGGTGCTCTCACATCTGGCCCGCATGGAGGTGTCGGAGAATTTAGAGGAAGGTAGGACTGATCAGCTGAATTACATTTTAAATCTTCAGTTCGTCCATTGTTGTTCTTTTAAATTCAAACACTCGTGAAGCTTCTTGTTGTGGCGTTGTAGTTTTGAAAATATAATTTTGGGTATTGCAAGCATTTGTTTGTAAAAGTCTCTGAAGCAGCAGAGGTGTTTGAGAATGACGTCTTGAGACTTCCAGGAACTAAAACAGCCCCACAAGCTGCTGAGCGTTTGATAAACTGGAGGAAATTCAAACACACGGAAGGAAAAGTCATTAAAAATCCAAGACATGGAGAAATAAGTTGCTCACTTGTGATATATTGTAAAAGTGGTTTACACTTCAAAAGATTCTGTGTATTTCTTCATCAGATCAAAGATTTGTGGTGAGGAAGAGTCCAGCTCTTCTTCAGGAGATGATCAACGTCGGCTGTCAGCTCACCATGATGGCCAACAGCAGAGGAGGTACACACAGCGACGGTCGCGGCCCGTACTCGGCGTCACGGTGCCTCCGTTTCCTTTATGCTAGAAATAACACGATTATTCGTCTCCAGGTTTCCCCGCTCCCAGACTGGTGACCATCGAGAATTGCATGAAGCTGACCCAAATGATCGTGCAGGGCCTGCAGGAGACCAAGTCGCCGTTGCTACAGCTCCCTCATTTCGAAGAGGAGCACCTTCGCTACTGCATTTCCAAAAAGGTAGGCTCCAACACAGGAAAGGAAAAGTTGCTCAAATCTGAGTGGTGGGTTGCTTTATTACTTTTTTTTTATTTTTATTTTTTTAAGGATTTATGATGATGGTAGACAAAATTAGAAGTTATTTTTAGCCTTGAAATACAAAACAAAAAGGATTAAATATGATTACTTCAGCAACAACAAAAATTATCATCTGTTTATGGCTTATTTTGTAGTTTAGCGTATTTGAGTTATTTATTTTGTATGAATCCTTAAGGAATTGTTCTGTTCCTTGTCCTCTGATGCGTGCCTGTGCAGTATAAGGTGCGGACGCTGCAGGACCTGGTGAGTCTGAAGGACTCGGACAGACGTAGCATGCTGCGTTTCCTTGGGGAGGAGAAGTACGACGAGGTCATGGCTGTGCTGGGCAGCTTCCCTCATATCACCATGGGCATCAAGCTGCAGGGTTAGTCCAGACAATATTTCACCTACATTTACTTCATGGGAACTTGTCTTCAAAGTGCTTCTGGGTGGAAAATGTGGCATTTTAAGTGTAGATTGGTTAAGTTTAGCAGCTATTCTTCTTTTTCTTTATGTTTGCTAGTCCTTGATGATGAGGACAGCAGTAACATCACCGCGGGTTCAATCGTCACAGTAACCGTCACCCTAACCAGGAAGCGTATGGCAGTAAGTATTTCTTAATGGAAAGAAATGTGTTTTTTGTGGTTTGTATGCCACTTCTGGTCACCAGTAGAGGGTGCAGTTTGCTATATTTAAGGTTTTAAAAGTGTCATGCCGTCCTACTGTTCATTGTTTGCAGGATATGTTTGAGAAGGAGCAGGAAGCATCAATATGTCAGGGAGAGGAGACAGCCAACACAGAGGAAGCAGTAAGGGTAACCCGCCATCTTTGATCTGCAGACGGAAAACTTTGTTAAAATCCCACCATAAATAAATGACAACTTTTAATCTCGTCTTAAATTCAGAATCAGGGAGACGCGAATAAAGCCAAAACTAAAGTTTGGCAGAGCAAGAACAAAGGGGCCAAGAAGACAGCCAAGTCCAAGAAGAAGAAATTAACCAAGAAGAAAGCGTTGCCCGCTCCCGTTAAAGGCAAGCAGGCTAATGGCAACGTAGCAGGAAATGTAAGCATCCTAAAATCTCGGCTGAATGCGACTCTTTGTAACAATGACGACTGTCTAGCGTCAGTTTATTGAGACGTTTACAATCTCTCAGGAAATGGCAGTCACAACATCAGCTGCAGCATCCGCGGCGAAGGATGAAGACGACGAAGCTTCAGATAAAGGCAGCGAGTCGGACGAAGGCGAAACCAACAAGGATTCCCCCAGCGAAAGAGACGACGAGAGCGACAAACAAAGCGACACCGAAGTCGACGAGGGGGGCGGAGACGACGAGGAGGTCAGCGTGACGCTTTCATCGACGCTAAAAGAGGGAACATGAGCTTGCCTTCAACTAAATGTCGTTTCATCCAACCTTTCAGGAGTGGGAGGCGCTGCAGCAGAGCATCCAGCGGCGAGAGCGGGCGCTGCTGGAAACCAAGTCGAAGGTGACGCACCCTGTCTACAGCCTTTACTTCCCAGAGGAGAAGCAGGAGTGGTGGTGGCTGTACATCGCCGACCGCAGAGATCAGACGCTCGTCTCCATGCCCTACCACGTCTGCACACTAAAAGACTCAGAGGAGGTGAGATCGTGCTTCTGGAAAGGTGTTGTGGAAAGTCGCTGCATTTTCCTCTCACTACTGTTATAAGTGAGGTGTTTTCAAAATAAAGTTGGGGGAAGCGGAAAATGTTAGTGTCTTATGTTGCGGAGAGAACAAATGTACTAATCACATACCGTTGTTCTTAATATTAAGCTCACATATTTGGTTTGAAAATCATTTATGGCTGCAACTAATAATTATTTTAGTTATCGATTAATTTATCAACAATTCTGATGATTAATTGGATTACAAAATTGGCACATTCTGCAGATTTTTCATTTAAACCTTTGTTGTACAGTATTAGAAATGCACTAAAAGATGCAGATAAACAATTCATTTCTTTTGTTAAATAAGCAAATAAACATTTGTCTAAAGTGCATTAACATAGTCCTTTAGTGAACTCTTGCTCATTTGTCACAAAGGATGCATCCGCAGATAAACAATACTTCTAACATTAACATGTGAAAAGCTCAGCTTTTTCTGCTTGAGTTAACGTCAGTACAGTGTGGGCTAACCTGTTTGTTCATTTTTTTAATTTACCGATTAATAATTGGGTAGCAAAATGTGGTGCCTAATAAGACTTTTTTCTTTTCTTTTTTTTTTGCTTTTTTTTTGCTTTTAAACAAAATTTGAACCAAGTGAAGCAAAAACTTAAGGAGTTTGGGGTTGAACATATTAACAAAGATTTTTTTCTTTGTTTTATCTTAAACGCAAAATGTATGTTCATTTTGCACACCTCTCTTTGCAAATGGCCTTTTTTTTAGATTACAAAATTGCTGACGATTATTTCAACAATCGATTCATCATGGTTTTTTTGTTTGTTTTTTTTATTTATTTATTTATTTTTTTTGCTCAAACTTTCTCATCGGTGCATCTCTAGTTTCTGTTGCACCCATCTACACATCCTCACCTCGTGTTGCTAGGCCAGGCCGGCCTTTGCACTCAGCATTGTTCCCTCCGAGGAGTTTGTGCATGTTTATCCTGAACAGTTTTCTCCAACAACAGCCCAGAGTGACGGGAAGGTAAAAGCTTAATGAGGGCTCCGTGTAACCAGCTGTCGCTACAGGAGCTGCCCCCTTTTCATGCATGACGGGTCTCTGGGTACCACTCTATTAGTCTGTCACCTCGATAGTTTCTCCTGTGTTTGCATTGTGGGATTTGAGGCTCTGCGTATTTGGCAGATGTGTTTCCGGCAGTCCAGACTTGTTGCTCCCCGCCCCACCGAACCAGACAGGGCTGTTGACAGCAGCCATGTTCAACTCGCTCACGATGAATAATAAAAAGCTTCATTGTGCTGATAATTAGATGTTTACTGTATGTATTTGCACAAGTTGCTAATCACAGCCTGATGTAGAATTGGTAATATGTATAGTAAAGCCCTGTCATCACCACGAGTTGGTTAATTTGTGCCTACGCACGTCACTGCCCCCTCCTTTTAGAAGACCAATGGAGCCATCTTTTTCTCTCTAAGAGATAGCAATGCAGTGGTTTTATGGAAACTCCATTTAAAAACTGTTCTGCTTCAGATTGCTGCAGCCTTGCGCAGAATCACATTTAATGGTAAATTACAATCTTAAAGCAATATTTTTCTTTCTGAGTTGACAAGAGGAGCAGGTCCAGTTGTAAACAAACACTTTAGACGGATTGTTTTGAAAAGACGATCATCAAAACAGGAGCTCGGCTGGAAACGCACTCACTCTAAGTACAGTTGCCAACAACCTGTGGGTTATAAGTCCCCTGTATATTTTCTTAATGGAAAGGATTAGAAGAAGCGTCTGGATAATATGGAGCTTTAAACAGGAAAAACGGCAAACACTAACGTTGTTGCTGACCTGATTTTACACCTAAGTAGTCCAGATTAGCCTAGCCAAGTTAATCCGACACCGGTGACAGATCACTGGATTAACTACAGGTTTATCAACAGATAATGGAGAGGAAGAGCCCAGTAAAGAGGTGAGGGGAGTGTCCTGGACCAAATTTGTCTCCATCACCTGCCAACAAGTTGGATTTGCATCCTCTTTGGATTGTGACCAGTAGCTAAAGGAACTTAACATGTTAGCTGCCCAGTTATAAAAGCAGAGGTTAACAGTGTTGGTTAGCTTCGCTTCAGGTAGTCTCACCAGTGTAGATTTGAAATTACAACAGCAAGGCGGCGAGTCATCCATGACACCGGTGTGTTGGAGATCTTTTACGGTTTTAAATATTGGATTATTTTTGCACTTACTCTGAGGTTCAGCGTTTATCTTGAAGTGCCCCACTTATCCTATTTTTTTTTTTTTTTAATTATGTGACAAATTTAAGTTGAATGAGTTTTTGTTTTGTTTTGGTAAATAACATTTTGGACATTTGAAATGAGGTTTGATTTATTTTGAAGAGTTAAGATCAGATCTTAGGATCCATTTAGTCAACGATCACGTCTGTTTTAAATGACTGCATCCTTTTAGGCATTTGATGCTTACTGCTTAGACACGGTACTTCATTAAAGTGTCTTCAGACTCGTATCTCTGCTTTGGGAGTTATTTGAAAATTAACCAGGATTTAGTTCAATTAAATGCGTTTCAAACTTTGTTCCTTCTTTTTGGTTTTGTTTTCCAGGTGGAGCTAAAGTTTCCAGCCCCATCCAAAGCAGGCAACTACCAGTACTCAGTCATCCTCCGTTCTGATTCCTACATGGGTCTGGACCAGTTCAAACCGCTTAAGGTGATGAGATGTTTATTCATATGTTCGTAGTGTGTTTTTTATTTTTATTTTCTTGCTGTATTTTACAGCAAATCTACATTATCTTTCCAGTTTGTATTTTTTCTTTGTCATTTTAAAACGGGCAAGAATTAAAACAAAAACTACAGCATTTTTCTGGTTTTGAATATTGTCAAAAAAATAAAAATATATTAAACTAATGCGATTCTACAAAACAATGATGGTGGCATTTGCTACTGGATTTCTGTTTAAATGAAGTATTCTAATAATTGGGTCATGTATGTAAATTTAAACACCAAAGAACATTGCAACTCAATCATAAAATATGTGTTGGTTATTGTTTTACCCGTTAGCATCAAGCACATTACAGTTACTGCCTTTAAAAAAAAGTTATCCAAAATTTTTCCACATCTGTTATATGTAATATTACTTTATTATGCATTATTGATATTTTAGTGACATGTTTATTGAACAAACTGACTTGCAAGTTGCAGGAAAAGCCAACAGGTGTATGAAAAAAATAAAGGGGACATATATTATAGGCATAAAAAAATAGAATAATAGACTTAATATTTTTTCCCCCAATCAAATTGTTTTTGATACATCAAGAAGTCTGTCAAAAGTACAATATTTTTCCCATTAAGAAGTAAAAAGCTTTCTAAAATAAGAGTAATTGGCAAGAATCCTTATTTTTGTCTTTCATTTGTGCTCCCAAAAATACCTACCCCATTCTGTCAAAGTTGTACTTTAACGCCAGCGCTGCCTGTGAGTAAGGCAGATAATTGCCAAATTATAATTAATCAAAAATTACCAATAAATTACAACTTTGTCAGTATTTGAATATTACTGGCTGTTCAGATTATTTGGATTCTGGCTGGATGAGCTAACAAACTAGAACTAGTCCACCCACCTCTGGGCTCATGTTTCTCTTTATCGTCTCGGCAACATCAGTAAATTTATTGCTGAACTATTTCTAAATGCCTAAGAAAACTTTTTTTTTTCTTTTTTTTTCTGTGTGTGTTTTCCTGTAGCTGGAGGTCCACGAGGCCAAGGCCATGGTGGACAACCACCCGCAGTGGGACATCCCCGACACGGAGGAGGAGGATGAGGAGCAGGAGGACAGCGACGGCATCGAGGAGAGCGACGACGAAGACGAGGACAACGACTGACGGGGCGGACGTGAACGTGTCGGGGGGAGGGGGGGCGTCCCCCGGAGCGACCGCCCCATCCACTCGTGACGAGGAGAAGCCGTGCCTGCCATAAACAAAAACACACAAATGAATAAATCACTGAGGAGAATTTCTACACTCAGAACCCGCAACCGTTTTACTTTTACAATGTCATAAACTGTGACCCCCGCAGCCCCTTTCGGGGGTCCTGCTCCCATCTCCCCCCCCCCCTTTCTATAGAGACTTTGTGTTTCATCGTCCGCTGCAGGCGGACGTTTCTGTGAATACTAACAGGCCTGAGCGTGTGAGTAAGTGAGTGTGTGTCTGGTGTGTAAAGTGTATGTGTTTGTACAGGTATGAGAGACAAAAAAACAAAAAAAAAAACAAACAAACTTTGGACTAAAGGACCTATTATTATTAAATGGGTTCTTTTCCTCGAGGCAGATAAATAACAGCTGCATCCATTTGCAAAACTAACAGAAACACACAAACTCTGTAAGGACGCTGTGCCCACTCTCGCTCTCGCTTTCTCGGTTTTAAAAGCGCCGATAATTTCCACACATCTATGAAACTTTCTGTTGTACACTTCATCTGCAGAGGCGTATATTAAAGAAGCATTTTCTCTTTTGAGTGCAGGGGTTGCACAAGTTTTCATTTTTTTGCCGTTTTCCTTTCTTTCCAGCATCACAACTGTATTTCATTTGTACTTTTTTTTTCTATGAATTTGTATGTTGGTTCTAAACGAGTCAAATGAAATAACCTGCAGTGTTAAGAGACCTATGTTTTTCTCCATTTGTCACATGAGGAAGTAGAAATGCTGCAGTCAAGCAGTCAGGGTAAAATCTGACTCTCTCCCCTTTATTATTAAGTGCATCAAAACAAAGATTTTACATTCATGCTGCACTTTTTGTTTGACTGCAATAAAAATCTGAAAGTTTAGAGTGAAATGGTTTGCAAAAATGGGGAAAATCTTGGAATTTCTTGTCTGTAAGCTTTGAAACTACTACCTCTATCAAAGTACCTTTTTTTTTTTATTGGTATGAACCATAAAAACCATGATCGGTGCATAAAAAACTGAGTGGTTTCAGCCATTTGAATTGACAAAAATAGTGATCTTTACTCCTGGCTTTTTGAAGTCAGGCATTACTTTGATTTCCTCTTTTCTTTCCACAGTTGTAGCACATTCCAGTGTAAGTCATTGTCCTACAAAGGCCTTACGAATACATCTGCTGAAGCACAGCGTACACGTCCTCTGCTGGTTCCCATGAGCAGATCGGGTTTATTTTCCCTGTAAAAAAACAAAACATCTTTATTGTTTATTTAGAGTAAAATATAGCTCCACATTGTTGGGATTGCATATCACTCACCTTGTCGTGAGGAGTTGGTTATTTTCCTTTTTTTGTGTGTGTGAAATATTTAGAGGTTTGAATGTGATGTTTCTGCCACACACACACACAACTAAACACATTTTTTGTTGGAATTTAATTTACTTTCATACTAATTGTTTTTCTTACCATACAGCAGAACCGGCTTTACTTTTGACTTGTTTTTAGACCTGAGGATTGAAAAGCAAATGGAGCTGTCTTTCATTTAAACTCTTCTTTTTTTTATTCTTTTGGAGCTACAGCATGTATTCAGTTTTGTTTTGTTGCGTTTTCATCTTTATTTGTAGACGTTTTAAGGAAAATCGGAGCTTCTTAGCACAGTTCTGTAAACTCTGTAACTCTGGAGTTTTAGTTCTTACAGTCTTTCACTAAGAAAATCTGTACATTTGTTTTTTTTTTGTTTTTTTTCCAGAGTGCATTTTGGTTTTGTCATGTTAAGCGTGGGAGATCTGAATTTCCGAACATTCAAAGGTCATGCTCCGTCACTAGAGCACAGCCACTTAGACAATTCCCCATTTTGTTACAGGTCAGAGCAGGTGTACACAAAAAGATACTCTTCCCTCTGCAACAGAATGTAGCATTGGTGAATTGCGCTGCATGGGGGGAAATTTAAACAAAACGCTGCATTGAGGCTCCACCGTTCCTCCCACAACCAACCGTATCCAGGTGACTGGCCTGCAGGCCGCCTCAGTTTGGACAAGCGACTACCCAAATGACTATTGATCTGCCACTTTTGTTTACAAAGAAGCTGTCATTGTAAATGGGGGGGGAAAAAAAAAATATATATATATATATATATTATTTGTATTTAAAATCATTTCAAATAAAAAAACTTTTAAATGAGTTCGCTTGTGATCTGGTCTTTACAGTTGTTCCTTGTGTAAGAAAATATTTCTTGCGCCGTTGAACTGCCGGACTTGTCATGGCGTACAGTTGGAGATTAGGTTTAAAATATCATGATAGGGTTACCAAATGTTCATTAAAACAAAATTCTTCCCCTGATTCAACCCTTAAAACAACTGAGTGTTTAAATCATCCTTTCTCCTTCCACTCAACATTCCAACAACATGCAATCTGTCAGCTCCTGTAGGAGTGAGGAGAGTGTATGTGAATGTATTTCTGAATGGAAGCTGTCCAGGCAGTATTTTGATTACCTAATACTCATAACTCTAGAAAGACAGAAATTTAATTTTTAACTATATTCCAACATCCACAATCAACCCAAATCTCTGTGTCTAATAATTTAGATTCACTTTTTATGGTTTATGGTTGATACCTTCTTTTAATGCATTATGTCTCACGTGTGGGGAAATAAATTGGGGGCTCAACGGCTTCGCAGGTGTGGGAATTCCCTCTCGGTACGTTTTGCAAATTTATACGAGTTTTTCCCAAGATAAAATAATTTGGTTGACATATCCTTTTTAGATAACAACTCGGTGTCTGCCCAAGAAGGGCATTCTGTAAGTATAAAATGGAAATTATGCTGCCCCTGACCCATATTAACCTCATAATTCAGCCACTTTAAACTCTGAAGCACTTCAATTACACAGCATTGTTTTCTGGAAAACGACGATGCAGCTTTTGAGCAAGATAGGAAAATCAGGCACGCCAAAATCCCCCACCCCATAAACGATCGTTTTACACTTATCAACCTGCGTCCAGGTGAGACCAACTCTGGTCAACGCTTTCGCATTGCGTGTTTTCTTTATTTGTGGAAAGGTGACACTGCGGTTCGTCTCCCGCCCACACAGAGTCCGAACACCGGCTTTCAGCAGCTTTCCTGCCGCATCTGCAGAGGACGAGAACCCGCGCTCGTCCAGCCAGGCGGACCGGGAGCCCTGCGCTCTTTTTGCGGCTCCTGCTGCTCCATGCTCCGGCTAACAGCCCCTCACCCAACCGGCCTGCGGTGCGCTGCCTCGGAAGCCTCGACCCTAATCAACCACATGGAGAAAGGTGAATAAAAATAGCATAGTAGAACCAAAGCCATGCTGCATTTTTGTTTACATCGACGGACACGCTGCATTATTTACATTAAGAAAATAAATTAATGACATTAAGAAACATGTAAGGGGGAAATAACTTACTTTGCAATGTTTTTCTTTATTCACGTGTGCATTTGTTAGACCGACTGAAGTCATACTTTTCAATCATCCGTGCTTCTGATTAATGTGTGCACTGCAACGTGCAAAGTAATTTAAAGAATATATTCAACGCGACACTATGTGTTATTTTTTTAATCAAGACAGTTGATTTTATATATCTAAGTATGCGAACAATGATAGTTTTATTAAGTTGTAGATATGTCACATACTTATGGACATAATTGGTTTTCTCTGCTTTAAGTCCGTTCAGTAGAAATGCAAAGACTTTTTTTTTTTTTTTTCAAAATACAAGTTGACTTTTGCATAATCTCAATAGCACCCTCCCACATTCACAGCAAAGATCAGAGGGAGAGGAAGATCATTTTAATACATATTTTAAATTACAACATTATTTTACCAGGCCTCGGTAAAATATTTTTTTATTATTTATTTTACCAAATGAATATTGGTAAAATATCGGTAGATCTAATGATTTCTAATGACCAATACATAATTAGATTTCTTGGTGTGAGTGATTGAACCTTTCAGCTTCTGACTGAGAAAAAACACAATTAGACTATATGTATACACACTTGTTTTCAACTGATATGTGGTTATAAAGCTCATTTGTCAGATTGACAACCTTTAAGATGCATAAGCAATTTCCAGCACGCCCACATTTCTGTATTCAGTTTTATTGTAATATTCTAGTCTTAAATGTTATGTTTTCATTAGCAGACAGTGATGCACGTAATGATTAGGTGATTGAACGGTAAACCTTACTTAACAAGAATTAGGAGAATGTGCCTGTGGAGCCCTTCAATGCACAGCAATGATGATGGCTGTGCTTGTTTTCTAGGGGTAGCTGCAGAAGTAGAGTGACTTCAAGCAGCACTTTAAAAAGCACTCCACTCAAAAGCCAGCAGTCTGCTTTCTTAGTTTAGTCAAAAATGATTCAATTCCATTTAGTTTATTTATTTATGAATTCTCAACAAATGTCATCTCGAGGCACTTTACGAAAAAAGTCATTTCAATTCAACCACACATACATTACATTTGGTCTTAGTTGTCAAACAGTGCATTAAGTTCAGTTCACTATTCAAATGAGTTTAAAATGTTTCTATCCAAGGAATCCCAGCAGAGCGCATTGAGTCATTGACTTCCAGCATTCACTCCACCTAGCATGTCGTGACATTAGACAATCACTTACACTCAACTGAAGCAGAAGAGCTGAGTATTTTCTGTGTTAATACAAATTACAAATTACAACCATAAAAAAAAGTTAAGAAAGCGTACTTTCAGTGTCAAAATGTTAAGCTAACGTTGTGGGGTAAGCTAACGTTAGCATTCCAAATTTGGTAGCAAAATCTAGCAGAGCAGAGTTGAGCACAATTAAATTAAAACTCATTGTTACATTGTTAGAAAACTGTGGTTAAATGGAAATGTGTTTATTCAGAAAACATAATTACACTATTATCTCTGACTGCTACTTAAATCAGCTAATTCCACAAGATAATTATTTCATGATAATATAGCTTCCCATTCTCTCTTATCAAACTTTATTTGGTGAAAATGTCTGACGCTTTTGTGTTAATGCGTGTATAGAAGTTCTATGTAATTATGTCCTCTGATAAAACAAGTTAGAGCTCTTTGAACATTTGAACAACAATAATGACAGAAATCCAATTTAATCCTGAAGAAAAAACAGAAAAGGCTAAAATTGCAAAGGATTGTCCTCGGTAAAATGAATAATAATTAGCAGAAAATAAGATTTGCTTACGGCATGGGATTTTGGCTTCATATTTTCCCCGATCTCCTCATTCCCATCCCTGCTTGACTTTTGTCCTGTGATATAAAAAGGAGAATAAAGCTTTGCTTGTTAATTTTAACCAGCTCCCTGGACGCCAAATTCCATTTCCTTTTTTTTGTCCTAAACACACATTGTTTCCGACACTTTGTCTACCATTAGCCTCCCGTTTGTTTGTGACGTCTGAACACATGCTGTTAGAATAACTCCTTTCCCACCTTTCATTCTCATTGTTTTTATTTGTTCATGTTCTGTCCTTCATCGTTTTATTTGACGTTAAACTAATTAAAACACAAAGGGGTGAAAGGTTTTCAAATTAATTTGTAGAAGCCTTAATGAATTGTTATTATTTCCTCCCGTAATTTAATCAGTGTGATGAGCGTCGTCCTTCCCCGGTGGACTGTGAGGGCATGAGACGGCGCGGTGGCCGTGATTTCACTACCGCCGACTCCAACCGGGAACTGGCTGCTCCGCCTCCTTCACCTCCTGTGACCTGGTTGCCCCCTGGCGGCCTCGGCAAGGGTGTTCGTTTGCGTCTGCGTCTAGATCGCCATGACCACCGGGGGCGGGGCTGCTGGCACCTAGTCGACCTGGAGGCAGAGTCAGAGCCGCTCGGGAAGAGACTGAGAAGCCCAGACCCGGAGGCCTGCATACAAAGTAAGGAGATTGCATCAATACAGTATCAACTTAGTATAGGCCTACCTAAAAAAAAAACATTTTTATTTCTTGTGACTTCACTTTGACTTAATTTAATGCATGTTCGTTCCTGTTTATGCGTGTATTTATTCACACCTTCTTGAGTGACTTTTGGAGCAGGGTCTGATTTAATCGACTGCTGTCATAGCAACGCCCTGCCTTTGCTGTAAATAAAATTCAGAGGGGGCTTATGGAAGCCTGCTCCCATATTGCGCTGATTAGAAAGCACACAAAAAAAAACAACACAAAAAAACAAATCAGTTTTGTATTCATCTAAGAGTGGGAATTTGAGAGTTGAAATTCAGCTACATAAATTATATGCTTTTATTTTGAAGTGTTTATGAGTGTGTAACTTTAGTTACATATACGTGAGAGTGTGTGAAATTCAGTGAACCATTTGCATGTGCTGTTTCCTTTTCCTTCACATAGGTGCAGAAAGATGCTAATCTCTTTTCCCTGAAGCCAGTGATTAAGTTATGCTAATAACTGTTGGTGCATTGCTGCGACTGTGACACCAACAGCTCCCTGACATCTCTTGTAACTCTCCCCTTTGCAAAAACAAACCAATGTCCTTTAATTGTGAAAATAAAAGATTAGCGTAAAGGTTCGCCAATCTCTTTAATTGCCTAATTAACCACAAACAAATTAGTCTTTGGTCCCGTGATGCATTGTGCAAGGTTGCAGCTCAGAGATGCAAATTTTTTTTTTTGTTTGTTTTTTCAAAAGCACCGCTGTTGTTGCTCATCGTTAATGAGCTCTCTCCTCTCATATTAGCCCATTTTTAACTGGGGGATGATTATCTGCTCTCGCCCGGCCTGCCTCCATGTGTAATGTGACGTGCTGGAATGGAGCAAGACTGATTGAGGATTGATGTTAGGATCTCAGCGTGTAATTACTATCCTGATTAATGGATGCCATCGCTGTGCGCACACGCGCACACACACACACACACACACACACACACATACACACACACACACACACACACACACACTCATGGGCTTCCTACGGTATCAGTCAGCGGAGAATTGGCATGCAGGCCATTTTCCTGTAAAGACAGTCAGGAGTTTAAGTCTCTAAACCATGTATTTTATTGTCACTAATTTTGGTGGTAGAGCAGCTTAAGAGCTGGAGTGTTTTTAGTATGAATGATGCAGTGGGTAATGTCCTTTTTTTAGTGCCCCACACAGCCACTCCCACCCTCCTCCCCCTTTCCATACATATACACATCAATTTTGATAGATATTTAGACATTTTCAGAAACTGATTTCAGAAACAGAAAATTAAGTTTTCCTATGTCTCAAGCAGGGTTTAAAGAAGCCTACTCTATGCCATAGAGTGGACATGGAAAAGTTTGCCTGAATTATTCAGAATTTAACCTCAGTTTCTATTGAGAATTTACATTTAAATGTAAACAACATCATCAGTTAGAAAGAAGAGCCTGACATTTGTAACCTGTAAGACAAAATAACAATTGTGGAGCCTGTTTTCTTCTCTGCAGGGGAACTACAGAGCCTTGCCTGAGGGGTTATTTTCCCCTTTGTGATTCTTTGCTTGTTTTTTTTTTTTTTTCTTTTTAATTATAAATACAACAATATCAGCATGCGGTAGTTAAAACAACTGCAGAAGAAGCCTGCAAACAAAAGGAAGAATGTGAGCTGTGATGGCAGAGAGATTTTTTCATTTATTTTTTTATCCAAAGCAGTGCAATCTTGAGAGGTTTCTGTTGTGATCATTTGATGTTTACAGGGAAAACTGACCTTTAACCTGACCTCTCCAAAAATAGCTTTAAAATGTTAGCGAAGACTCCAAAAAACTCTATAAAAAAGGATTTCATTCTTTGTGAATAAAGCTGAGATTTCAGTTTGCAACCCAAACGCCTTGCAGCACACAACACGGCGCGGTTTCAATCCTTTGTAAAGGTAAGAAACACCCCTGCAGCAACTGTAATTACATTATAGCTACACACACACACACACGTGCACGCACGCACGCACGCTAACACACACCCGTCACTTTGAGCTTAGCACGTCTGCCGGCTGCCACGGGATGTTAGAGGCGTGTTGCTATGACTACTGAAAGGGGACACACAGGAAGAGGGGGTTAGAGGAGAGGTGAAGAAAAAGAAGGGGTGGGGGCATTTGGGGTGGAGAGGGCGGAGATAGTGGCGGTGGTTGAGGGGGGGGGAGAGTAGTCCGAGAAAAATAAAGAGAGAAGGGCTTGTGGAGTTGAATGAGTGAGCGAGCAGCTGGGAACAAGCCGAGCTGTCAGGGGAGTATCCGGAAACCTGCAGCTGGTGGGAAGCGTCACTCGGAGTCAGGAATTACTAGACAGCTGTGCGCGTGCTAGGTAAGGCTCAGGATGATTCAGGGTCAGCTTCAAGCGTTTGTTTTTGTCTGTTTCAGTCAGCGGAAAAGAAAAGCGAAAACAAGTTGGCACCACCTAACGTGGTCCGTCTGTTTCTGTCACTCCCCGTCTGTTTATGCATTGACAAACGATGTGTGTGTTTCACATTTTATTTGCGGTGGAATCTAGATAGCTTTGGCATTTATGCAGACACAAACACACACACACAGAAAAATGCTTCTCTTTTTTTTTTTTTGCCTCAATGGAGCCAGAGTTGAAATTGAGTGAATATTTCAGATTATTCATCAGGTTTCATGAATACAGCAGAGGTGGTGCACTCTAACAGAAATAACCACTGAAATGAATGGCACTGAGACAAACACTCAAATCTACTGACAGCACACTTCATTGATTGGTAAATTGTGTGGGTGCTGTGGGTGTATGTGCTTCGCTTTTATTTCCTGTGTTTGTGTAAGACTCTTCTGTATGCGTGTGTGTGTATTTATGTGTGCACGGCTTTGTCTGTCTCTTGCAGAGCAGTAATGATATTTATTGCAATCTTTGCAGCTGGAGAGGGGGAGGGGTGCGGTTGAGTACAAAGCTTTATGTGGCTTTGTTTCTATTTCCTATCATTTCTCTTTGCGTGTTTATGAAAGCGTGTTTGCGTGTGTGTGTGTGTGTGTGTGGAGGTTCAAGTCGCATGTCTAGGTGCGATTAACAGGCTCTCGCTCGCTACTTCCAGTTTGTGCTAAGGAGCATCTCGCTCTTTCCCAGGTCGGATGAGTACCCTGTCTGCCGGCTTGGAGATGCAAACTTCAACCCTGGAAGCTCAGTTCATCGTGGCACCCCAGGCTAAAGTAACTGGCCGGAAGAGAGGACGGCCTCCTATCCGGAAGCTGGACTTCCAGAGCCACTATGTGGATTCTTTATCGCCCTTGAAGGTTCCAAAGAAGAGAGGAAGGAAACCCGGCTTTAAGGTAAATTAACAGCATGTTTGTTCAAATTACAGCTTCTGGAATTATCGTTTTTCTTTCTTTGAGAGTTAAACATTTGTTTCTCAAGCTGTGTGGGAAATACCACTGCGGTTATCTGTGTATCTACACAGGATGTAACTATGTAAAGAATCTGTGTTTTTCACTGCACAAAGGCTATCCCTCTCAGAGGCTGCACGAGAAATGACTGAACATTAAGGAACTGTAGAGCAATGTGTGGGTTTTTTTGTAATAGAGTAGGTTCACTGAGAAAAGTATACATTGGTTTTCAGAAAATATGTTGAAGTAAGCTGAAATCCCTGGAAGATTGAGCTACAAATATCTCGAAATATACTGAAATTAATTATTTCTGAGTGCAGCTAGTAAAAGTCCCAGATTCGAGCTCTCAGAACAAAAGAATATGACATAAACAAATTAAAACATGTTTTGGCCATTTTGTGGCCTGAATAATCATTGCCAGCTGTCAGGCAGTCAGTGACATGCTCCACAATGAAGGTAAGCCACAAAACATCAATGCTGGGAGTTCATGGAGTGCTGTATGTGAGCATGTTAATGGAAAGTTTAGTGGAAGGAAGCGTTCAGTTGAAATATCTGTCACTTTTGTTTGTGTTAAAGTCTTCATGAAGTAAAAAGTAATGCCTAAATTCTCATATATGAGACTTTTAGGTCAGGCTTGCACATTTTGCACAATTCACCCGTGATTGTAAAGTATGTAGAAGTGCAATGTTGGTACAGTAGAGAAGAACTGAAGAGGAAGCCCTTCTGCACAGAATACTTCCTCTTGATTTAGTAACAATATTAAATAAGATCATGATCAAATTAATTTGTAATCACAGCACACCCATAATACCAGTACATTACATCAGATTTTCACACTCAGAACAATTTCTGGGTCATGTAAACCAGATTAATCAAAAATTAAAATATATTTTCTTCCCTGTGCCCCACTTTTCCACTTGGTGCTTTTGATCTAAAATCAAATAAATTTTTGTATTTCTGAGTAGAAAATGTAAAAACTTTTTGGTATCAAATTCATAAACAAATAACAAAATAACTTTTCTGTGATTGATTTCCATTTGTTAACTTTTGTGAAAAATAAGGAACTGACTTGGAGACTTAACTTGAATATGGAGATAATTTTAGAGCATAGTTCTCAACCACTGGTAGCATTATCTATATGCTAATTTGTGACTAGAAAACTTAAATTAAATAATAATTGCTACATACTAGTCCCACCGTCCTTTAACTTTGGGTCGGTCCATCTCTTTTTATCCTATGAGCCACAATGTGATCTCTTTTTGAAAGTTTCTTTGTCATCATAAAATCTCTTCTGTCAGCCTATTTCATTAAGAGTTTATTACAGAGCTCCATCGTTTTCTATTTTCTGGGAATTAGAACACAGTAGAAAACCTGGCAGAAAATCATGTCATTTAGATGAAAAGCAGAATTATTATTATTTTCTTTTAACATATTTAAGTTCCTGCAGGCTGTTCTTCCTGTCATCAACCTGCAGCAGTGACATGCAGACACTGATTAGTCTGTCTGTAAACATGAAGCTTCCTCAAACAGAATCTTACGGAGTACTTTTGTGGCTAAATCTACTGATAAGCTCAGAATAGGTTAAGTAGTGTAGCAAAGATTAGCATGAGAATACAAGATTTATTTTTATTTTTTTTCTGGAGATTGGATTAGTAGGTTTTTAATGGCTTAATAAGGAGCAAGTATTTATGAGAATGGAACGCATTCAGTTCCTTGAATTGCAACCCTCTTATGACATTGGCACAGTGAAACTGCCCCAGTGGGTAAACTAAAACAAACATTTTCCTAACAAGCAATCTCATAGTCATTTCCACACCTTCTTCAAGAACATTTTGAGCTGCAGGCATAAACCAACGTGTATGGCAATATCAAAAGCAGGATTGTCTTAGTGGATTGTGGAGCCAACAGACAAAGTGTAAAAACTAGATTACATTTTGAAACAGCAGCTGGTTCATCTTTAGAGGCTAGTTTTGAGGTGTTGCTACGTTACACCCTAGGTGTTTGTACATTACTATGTGTTCTGTGTAGAAGTAAAGACAGTAATTTTCATTCATCCTGTCTGCTCTGTTTTGTTCTTAAGAGAACCATAGAATCTGTAGAAAAGCAGAATTAATTTCCAAACGTGTACGTGTTACGCGTCTTACCTGTGCAGCTGAAGCCCAGGACGGCGATGCCCTCACTCGCCAACTCTCCTCCCAACAGCACGCCAGAACCTGAGATGGGGTCCATCCCACAAGACGCTGCTATCGTCCCCCACTCTGCCACACCACAGGTCCTAACAGGTACACACACACACACACTCGTATACAAATATAAGCTTTTCAGTATAAACAGGTCTCACCTACTTTTTTTTTTTTTTTTTTTTTTTTTATTTTTTTACAACCATGGGGCTCTAAATTTTTTTCCGTTCCTTCATCTTTTCTTTCTACTGATAGGAACTCTAATTGGGATAAATGCATCCATCTTTATGCAAACATCATGTGTCTGCTTTGATCTGTGAAGGCATGAGTCCCAGGCTGTCTGATTACAAATAAATTCAAATGCACCCATATTCTTATTGGCATAATTTAATTTAAACACAACCTTCAAACACAAGCATGCATTTTGCTTTTCCATTAAGTCATTTAAAGTAGATTCAAAGTTTTTTTTTTTTTTTTTTCCCCCCCAATTATAACTGACAAACCGGAAATTCTAGTTTCATAAATCCATCTGTGTTTTTGTGTCCCTTTTTATTAAAAAAGCAAACAATCTGAATATTGCCTTGGGTATATTTGACATTGGAGGAGGAGTCGCATGTTTTGAAGACTGGCCTTTTGCTCTTCGTCTTTGATGTCAGACTGTAGACTTCCTGAGAAAAAGCAAACATGTGCAAAAAGGCTCATGCATGAATCAGTGAGCTCCCTGCGGTGCCACCCAGATACATATGTAAATCATGTGTGTGGTTAAATAGAGAAGCTCTTTAAAACATGTCCTGTACTTTCAGCTGCAATTTGTAGAACACAGGCAATTGTGAATTGTTCGTCCTGTAATAAAAAAGGATTTCGATATATATTTTTTTCTGTTTCATTAAAGTATTTAGCAATTGCCAGTAAATAAAGACGCCAGTTCTGTTCTTTGTGTGTGCAGTAAAAATATGACAAGTGTGCGTGCGTTAGTACATAATCTTCCATATTCATTCTCACAGATCTTATCTCATAATTGATTTTTCTGAATACAATAAAATACGTTTGACCTTTGCAGAAGCACGCTGTTGAGGTAATCCAGAGGCGTCTCTGTGGAGTGTTTCCCGTCTTATAAATCCGCCGTCTGGCAAATCCATAACCGCCTCGCTCGGGCAAAACCAGAAGGCATCTGCATTATCGACAAGCTGAAAATTGGTCGACACAAAGGAAACAAATACAGAGGATTTACTGTCTGTGACTCTTCCATTTTATATCCACACAAAGAATGGGCTGTGATAGCTGCCCTGAAGATTAGCTCTTTATTTTTATATTTGCAAATTAAAGTGGTTTGTATGGGGGAACAAAAAAACAACAACTGCTGTCTGATGCTGTAGAAAGGAAAGTAAGATAATCATATTTTTGACAGAGACGGAACTCCGTACAAAAGTACATATGGCAAAACAATATTCAGATGTTTGAGATAAAGAAATAGACTGATTTCTGTATAAAAAAAAGCCATAAAATAAATGTATTTGGTCAGGCATATTCATACACAGGAAATTACAAAAACACAATTTTAGTATCTTTTTCCGTTCCCCAGAACTATCACTGCCCCACAAAATTGAATCAACTCTGATATTTAATTGAAAAAAAAAAAAAAAAAAAAAAAAAAAAAACAAAAAAAAAAAAACAACTTGTATGAAGGTTTCTGTATTCTGATTTTCCATGTCCCATTGGGAACTTCAACCAATTGCTCTTCAGAATAATGGTCCAGCTCATCAGTCTGTTGAAGGAGCCTTTATTCTTTATTCTTCTTTATTCATTTGTATTATTATATAAACCAAACATGACCATGTGTTAAAAATATGTCTAGCTTTTTCAATTTCTAGGAGAAAATTGGCACATATATAGTTACTCTATAGTAACCTTTGCAAGACTTGAGAATGAGATTTGTTCTGAGATGTGAGCACAGATTAAAGTCAGTAACCCAAATTGGTGATTTGGCTCAATTTATTATTTGTTTGTTTCCCCAGTTGACTTACTTACACACATTGGAATTTAAATTAAGTTTCTCCTGTTAAGTTTTTTTTTTTCTTCCGTCTTCCAGGTTAGTTCATTTTAAACCAACTGACAACTCTAGTAAAGAAGTCAAATGTTGATTCTAAATAAGTTTGCAACTTCCTGTTTTCCTTCTCTCAGCAGACACACCCCTGCCTGATGATTTCATCTGTGACCCGCCTGCAGACAAGCGCTACACCATAGATCTGAGTGACTCTGCGTTCAACATCATGGCATCGCAGTACCAAACCAAGCCTTCTTATATTTACCGCAGCAACAGCTGCTCCACTCCAATAGGTTTATGCAGACAGCTTTCCAGTCCGGCGACTTTTCAGGATGGAAATAGAACCGGTGAGACAACTTAGGCTGTTAATGGGTTTTTAAAAACTCATTATGAGCATTTGATAAAGAATAATGGGGGAGAATGGTGATTCCCCCCCCCCTTTATTCACTCGCAGTTGTGAAGTTTATCTTGATTAAATCATCATACATGTTTTATTAATTATCTACAAAGATTTTCCAGACTAATTACTAAACAATTTGAGCATCATTTTTAAAGTCTGTACCTGTATTTCTATTTTGAATTCTCTGGCAGTGTTGCACTATCCCTTGAATGTCACTTTTTTTTTTTTTACTTCAGAAGGTGAAAGGCAAAACAAAACCAACTAGTGCATGTGAAATAGCTTTTGCCTTTCTTTATTCCTCTATTTAAACATGTGACACATTGCATCTGTCTTTCACTTCTGTCTAGCTCTTGAAGTGTATTAAATCACAGTTCGACTTCCTTCCCGTCACTTGCAGTCAAAGTTGCTTCCTTTGTTCAAAATGTGCTTCATTTTAGATTTCCTTATTTATGTTAAAGATTATTTAAAAGAAAATCTAAGCAATTTTAAGACTCACATTTGACTAGAATGTACTTTATCTTCTCCAAAAAAAATAAAAAATAGGTGTCTTTAGTGTTTTCATGATACTAAGGCCCATCATTTTTGCTTTTTTTGTGTCCTCCATGTTAAACAGCCCTCACTCCTTTGCCAGACGCTGGAGAGGGCAAGCGTCTTGCTGGGAAGGACCCGTCCAACTGGGGTGTAGAGGACGTAGTGTGGTTCATCAAAGAAGCTGACCCTCAAGCCCTGGCACCCCATGCCGAGGCTTTCAGGAAACATGTGAGTTCAGACTTTTAGTTTTTGGTTTTCCGGTTTTAGTAAGAAGGAGTTTTTAACAAAGAAACTTGGATAGAGGATTATTTTTAACCAGCAATCACAAAAGTTCAGTTTACCTGATTATTTGCTATTAAAGGAATAGTTCAGGATTTTTTATGTGACCTTTTGTTATTAGATAATAGACAGTTAATATAATAGCTTCAAAAAATAATGCTTCTAGCATCTTAGTTTAGTTAAGACCAAACAAGATTTACTCTTTCAAACTGACTTAAAACTCCAAAAGATCATAATTATTTTTGGATATACTACTTATTGAACCTTTAAACTGTTTAAAAGTTCACAAAATAGCTGTGCCATAAACCAGAGATCGGAGGGTTTTAAGATGGTAGATATCCACTTTGGTTTTAGTCTCTTTCAGCCTGGCTGTGAGCTTTAGCCTATAGATCCAGTAAATCTGGAACATAATTATCTTCTTAAGATGAGATGTTAACTGTGGGTAACCTTTTAACAAGACCTTACTTCAGAATTTATGAACCGTCTCTTTAAAGTGTTAAAGAAGCATTGATTTTAATCTGTCTGGTATGCGTTTTGCGTTTCAGGAAATAGACGGAGACGCACTCTTGCTGCTGAAAAGCGAGATGATGATGAAGTACCTGGGACTGAAACTGGGACCTGCGCTCAAACTCTGTTACCACATCGACAGGCTCAGACAGAATCGCTAGTAATTTCCTGTAAGAGAACTGAAGGCTGAAAAAAAAAAAAAACAAACAAACAAAGAAAAAAACCACCTCAATGTCCTGAATATGAGGTGAAATTGAAACCTTGGTGCTTTCACTGCATCTGAACCACTTTTTGTTGACTGAACATTTTATATGTACTTACTGGGACTATTTGCAACTTTGTTTACTTACCAGCAATACTTGAGTGGCTTTGAATTGCAAATAGTTTTGCTACATACAAATGTCAGCTAACATGAACCATAAGCAGCATTAATTTAAGCAAACCATAATCATAGTCATAGAGTGCTCCACTAAAGGTCTACAAAGAAAAAACTTATCACGGTGTTTTACCTCATTATCGTTTTTAAACTCAGCAGTATTGCTCAGTTCTTCAGCTGCTTGTTTTACATTTTCTTTCGAAATTTTTTTCCCCAGGTTGGAATTGTACAAATATATTTTTAAATTTTTGATTTTGAAATTGTCTGGCAGGGAACAGCTGCTGGTGTATTATCCAGGTTTTCCTGTTGTCTGACAAGTTCGCTAGCAAATGATGGTAGACAAAGAAAATGATCTGTGAACATTTTATCTCCACAAACTGCTGTATAGCACAATGGATCAGTGGTACTGTATTTCTCAAATAAGAACTCCCTTTAAAAATTGAAAGAAAAAAAAATAAGCTCATGTAACTTGGTGCTGCCACTACATCTACACTCAACATAACTAAATCATATCTTGTATTAATGTCTAATTCTAACTTAATAGCTTGCCATTCTTGTTGCACAGTACCTTATTTCATGCCATTCTGAGCATAAATGCCTCCGCTGAAGGAGTAATTGGTCGTAAAATTTAAAAAGAGGCTAAGTAGCATTGAGAGTTTTCTCATGTGATGCTGTATGACAAACTTCTGGTTAAACTTAATCTTATGCTGTGCAAGACAAACTTGTGACCTATGTGTTAAACTTAAAGTTAACTTTTTATTAAATATGTTTTTTTTCTCTCTCTTTTTTTTTTTTACCTTGCTATATGGTTCTGGTTATTTGTATTTAGATAAGGTACATGATGGGTAATTATGACTTCTCAATGTTTTTATTGTCCACTTTCCCAACAAACCCTATCAAGCTTACTACATAGATCTGTTGTAAAACAAAGAGGTCCTGCATTCTGGGGTGGTGGCTATTTTATAACCTAATCCTCCTACCTTAGCTTTATTTCTGACCTATCTGGTGTGTTGCTTGGTCTTCATAATGCTTGTTCACTATTGTTCTTCACCAAAACTCTGTTCTTATTAGAACATCTGTATTTATACTGAGAACTAAGTGCACACAGGTGAACTTCATTAACTAAGTAGGTGAGGTCATGAAAGGAATTGGGTTCACCAGATTGTCTTTAAGGGCATAACAGTAAAGAGAGGCTGTATTAAAAAAGGCTATGACATACATTTTTATTTGTAAAAAAAACAAAACAAAAAAAAAACAAAGAAGTGAAAACAACTCTTTCCCTTTCACTTTGTTTCTGATCATTACATAAAATAGCAATAAAATTCATTGACGTTAGTTGTAATGTGACAAAATTCCTAAGTGCTCAGACTCAATTTAAATTTTATAAAATGGCAGCTTAACTAATAACTTCCAAATACTAATATAAAAGTATTTTTTTTTACCCCCAATTTTGTCAGTAACTTTTGAGTAAAGCCAAAAATAATCGCTGGAAAATAACTTTTATTTTGAAAAGAAGCTTACGTTGTGTTGCGTAGAAAGCCGTTGTTTCCGGTATCCTGCACGCACAGTTAGCTGCCAGAGGTGAACATGGGAGACGTGTCGGAGAGGACCTTGCAGTGTGCCGTGGTGTTTTCTTTTGCCGTGGGCTTCTTGACGGGCTGGCAGGCCAACAGAATGAGGAGGAGGTTCCTGGACTGGAGGAAGAAGCGGCTACAGGATAAACTGTCGGAGACGCAGAAGAAGCTGGACTTGGCTTAAATGGTAATGTGACTTCAGAGTTCACCTTAATGTCTTTGATCTATGGGAATTACCAATTACAAGCATACATTAGTGAGGCATTTTCCGCATTTAATTACGTATTTTTTTTTATTTATTTGGCAGGTCGGCTGTGTGCTCCGTGAAGCCGGTTCATCCCGGTTGTCCTTCATTTTTGGTCTTACCACACCCTGCACAACAAGTTTAATCATGATGCCTGCCAAGCTCTCTTGAAGACTTCTATCAAAAGAAACATATCATGTGGACATGTAATATATAGAAGTTTGTCATTTGTCTTTATAGCAGTGAGACTTTTTCATATACAATGCTAATAAATTATTATATTTTTCTTCTGCTTTCGTTACTTTTTGAAGGATAGTATTTCACGGGGTTACACACATTGACGTGTGACTAATAGTTAAATATTTACAGATTTACCTCTTACTGAACGGTGTAGTTTGCGAGATTTTAACACATTTGTGGTAGTAACTCGTCGCCGTGAAAAACCGAATAATACATGTTACTGGTGTGATTGGGCCATCTGCTGGATGGGAAAGGACATTACAGCCAATTATGATTAATCACCCATCGATATATCTTGTATCAGAGCAAAATGTAAGAGACTGACAATGACAACAACTTAGCCATGCAGTGGTAAAATCTGAGAGTGAGGTCAGCAGATGCTGAAGAGCAAAGTGTACAGAGGCTGGCAACTTTTTTGCTGAATCAATAGGTATGACCTATATTTTTATAAGAATAATTATAAACATCCAAGGCAGTAAGGGCTTTCCAATTAACTCATTGTTGGTGTTTATAAGCTGTGAGAAGAAAACTGGAATATCTATGGAAAACCCACAAAGGGAAATCTTCAGAGAGAAAGATTAATTGAGGTGTTGAAGTGACCAAATGTCTACTATGCAACTCAGCAAAGCCCTGCTCTTAAATTTTCTGGAAAAAAAATAAAATATTTCGGCGTTGCAGTGAGACCTTACACTTCTTCCTGCATAATTTATGAGAATAAAACATCAAAACAATTTTAGATTTGCAATCCATTGAAAATTTTGCAGCATTTTAAGAATAACGCACTTTTAACACATTAGAAACAGCATATACACGACTAATATTTTGTCAAAATTTCTCTACAATTTCTTGTTTGTTACTTTTTCATTAGTTCTGATTGATGGAGATGGCGTACATCTCTGTCGGTTGTGTGGTAGGGAAAGGCCCAATGTGTTAGTCCTCTAATATAAAAACAATCCTGCAGCTCAGGAGACGGCTGCAGGCTGCTCTTTGCAACTGCTTTGCTACTATCACCACCTCAAACTCCATTTGGGTCAATACCCAACACCGTCTTCAATTAAACATCAGTCAAATTTAAAGCGATGTACACAGATAAAAAGTTTTATAGTTTACTTCAAATGTCAAAGTACAGACAAAGGGAAATGAGAGAAAAAACTAAAAATACATTTTTTTCATAAGTCATGATTCAAATTATAGCAAAGTCATGTGACGTTCTGGGTCATATTTACCCTTACAACCTGTCCTTAGAAAAAACATTTAAATGGTCTGGGAAGTTGGTGATCTACTCTTGTTTTAAAGCATATAAATAATTCTGTCTGTTTTGAACTGGTGAGCCTGATTTAAATTCTCTCCTGTAAATGTTGATCGCTCTGAGCCTGCCTGTAGGGGGAGCTGGTGCTCTTTCACAATCTACGCTTAAGATTGCCTGCAGCATTCCGAGCTTTGACTCTGAAATTAGATCTTTTGAGCAGATCTCTCTTTTTCATCATCACCAGATGAGCAGCCCTATTACTATGTCTCAACAAGCTTTTGACACAACCTTAAAACGTCCTTTTTTTTTTTTTCCTGTTGCACTACATCAGTGACTTGAGAGGCAAGTGAAGAGGGGTTATCAGCAGATGAGGTGGAGCTTAACTCATCCAAGAACATGCATATATAATGCATATGTATGTTTCAATTTACATGCATATATTTTCCATGTTTCTCTGTATTTTCAGGGACTAGAAGTGGCATAAAAATGATTTCTTGAGGAGATTTTAGGAGATGATCCAGCACGTCCTATAAGGGAAGAAAAAAGTGACTGAGGGTGACTTTTAATTAACTCAATTGGTTTAATTCAAGCCTAATATGCCCCTAGTTTGGGGTATATTCTACTAAGGTAATGTAAATATGTCACATAAAATTGTGTGAAGATGTTGTAGACAGCTCGTAGGACTGTTCCCCTGTGAACTGTTTTTGGCATTTTCACCATAGAAAACTTGGATTGTCCTGAGAGTTGCCTGCTGCTGCAAAAAAAAAAAAAAAAAAAAAATTTTGTTTAAAAGGGCTATTGCAAAAAGAAGACCATAAAAAAAAACAACCTTCTGCCTTGCATCCATACTTAATATTAAATGTGGGGTAAAACTAACACTGAAAATCACACGTGGCGAAGGATGGTGGTGGCATCTTTAATGGAGAATGTAAAGCTTACAGATCATAGAATGGTTTCAATCAAATCATATCATAGTGTTAAAAGTCCCAGTCAAAGTCCAGACCTAAATCTAATAGAGAAACTGTACCAAAAATGTAAAACTGATGTTCGCAGATGCTCTTTTTCCAGCCTGACTGCGATTGAGTTGTTTCAGAAAGAATAACGAACAGAAGGTCTGGTATTGAGATTTAGCTAGGCTCGTGGAGACATACCCCAAAACTAATTTCTACTTCTCTCGTGGAAAACATGGGGAATCACAAGGTCAGGATTATAAAATCAATATAATTTATGTCAAAAAAATAATCCAGTGACATAAATTTTATCTGTTGATAATGAATGTATACAGATGTATAATGAGTTTTGTCATTACATAAAAAGTGAATTACCCGAGTTTTGAAAAGTAAAATTGAAAGGATTGGCAAGCAGCTCAGCAGCACTTAAAAAAGTGTGGCCATGTGCACCCTTTGAGTGGAGAAACGTGAAACTTTTTTTTTTTGGTCTTGGATTCTAGACAGGGTTTTATTGTCCCTCAGTGTCTAATGCTGCTACTAAATTGTGATGAATAGCTTTCTGGAGTGCAGTGCGAGCGCATGCATGTGTGTCGACGCCAACTGTCTCTTCCTTGTTTATTTTGAGACAAGCTGTGCATTATTGTGTGCAACAGGCAGTGCTGGTGCGTGGGGCTCGGATGCGTTTTCAAAGCGAGGCGAGGCGGCTTAGTGACTCGAGGAGATAATGCGCGGCAGTAAGGGTTCACATTGACTGCTGTGATTGATCTGATTTTCCTAATTGGCACGAAGACCTTAGAGCGTGTGTCCTTCGTCTATATTGAGTGTGCTCAGGGAGTGTCATGTTTAATAAGCTCCTTGATTGGCTTTCTGGTTGTGTGATTGTGCCCTCTGGCCATCGGAGGGGGGAGTGGAAGGGAGCAGAGGAGACAAGAGAGGAGAAAAGGAGATTTTTACAATCCAAATGTCAAAGGAAGCAGATAAATAATGAAAGGCTTCTGCTGTGGTAGCAATAAATAGGTGTTATATGAGATGGAAGGAGGTGGAGAGAAAAAAAGATTGTAATGTGATGACATCTACCAGTCCCGTTGTGCTGCTGCTTCTGAAAATAATGGGCAGTAGTGAAGATTTTTAAGCAGTTAATACACACAGTCACACAACACACATGCCTGTAAACAATTTGGAAAGCCTAGATGAGGATTTCATGGCTTTGTAAGCCTCTTTGTGAGGAATGCTTTGCCCTGATTGCGTTCAGAAAGGAGGCAGGTTCTGTGTCTTGGAGATGAACGCGTCTCTGTGTGAATTGTGTGTATCAGCCTAAGAACAACAGCATAACCCTTGTGAAGAGTCTGGCTGAACATTATAAGAGAGTGGTATTAACCACAGTGAAACAAGTCCTGCACATACATGGGTTGGAAGGTCACTCAATGACGCAAAAGCTGTTACTCTATAAGGAACATAAAAACTCTGATTTTAGTTTGTGAATGCACACAGCTAGAAAAAGAGAATACGCATTTTTAAGACATATTTTCTGATCTGATAAAAAGTAATGACCATTTGAAGCAATTGGGCAGATGGTTGTTTGGGGCTTTTGTTAGGATCTTGGGTTGTTTCAAGATTTGTTGATTGTTCTGTGTTCCTTAGTCTCTCTGTGATTTGATTCCTCTGGTCTCTGTTTTATTTTAGTTCAGTCCTTCTTGGTGATTCTAGTTTATTTCTTTTCTCTAGTCATTCATTGTTACTCTAGTTTGATTACGTTCCTTATGTCTACTCGTTTTTTATTTCCCGGCCCCCTCCATACTCTCCCTCGCCCCCTGTACCACTTTCTCTCCCACTTTCTGCCCAGCCAATCAGCCCAGGTCCATTGTTCCACATTACTTATAAACACTTCTGCTCCTCTCAGTTTACTTCTGTTAATTCCTGTTTAATCCCTGGTCATGCTCATTGTGCTTTTGTTTGTTCCTGATATATATATATATATATATATATATATATATATATATATATATATATATATATATATATATATATATATATATATATATATTTTTTTTTTTTTTTTTTTTTTTTTTTTTCCTCTGGCTCCCTGTGTTTCCCTTTTTTTTTTTTAAGTTTTTTTCCCCCTT
>NW_015115920.1:32076-52310 GCF_001443285.1 Poecilia latipinna
ATATATATATATATATATATATATATATATATATATATATATATATATATATATATATATATATATATATATATATATATTTTTTTTTTTTTTGTTTTGTTTTGTTTTCCTCTGGCTCCCTGTGCTTCCATGTCTTTCTTGTAAGTCTTTGTCCACATTTTTATTTCAGTTAAATCTTCAAATCAACTTGCCGCCTCAGATGTTTTGCATTTGGCTCCACTCAACAAACACACACCATGACAGCCTTAAGCAGAATTTGGTGTAGTGCCCCCCTCATCCTGTGAAGATCATCACAGCCACTAATAGCATTTCACTATATATTTAGTGGAATATGAGGCTAGGGATCAAGTTTAATTGATTGATCTTAAAGGCAATGATAGGTAATCAGTTATTTGATGAGATGTACTTTTGAACAAACCAATGCTCAAACGCAAATAAATGCCACACCACAATAATCAAACTATGAAGATTTTTCTTTTACACTTTCACAACATAGACTTACCAATTCTTTTACATCTTAAGTTTACATGACAAAAATTGTTTAAATCTTTTACTATGCTGAAGCAGACAAGTAAATACAATGTAAAACTATTCTCAGTTAACAAATATTACAATATGGTCTGTGCTAAAATTCAAGCATATATGGGAGGCCCCTCAAGGCCTTGGGGGCCCTGAAGAGCTGCTTAATTCACTTTGCCTTGGGATGACTCTGCATTAGGAGGAAAAAAAAGAGGACACTTCAAGCCTAAGAACAGCATCAGAACAATGAACTGTGTGTGTAGCAGTATCTCGTGAGAACGCACAGTTGCAGAAGACGTTGTTGTACTTCACAAAAATATATGTCATCATCACGAAAGACCATTATGTGGAAATATGGTAGCAACATCTCAAGACATCTGCCAGGAAGTTGGGCACAAATGGGTCTTCCAAATGGGCAAAGAGCACAATCATACCGAGAAATTACCCTCATACAAAATTTGTGGTTAGAGCTGATAAAAATGTGTGTGAGAAAGCCAGCCTGCAAACTTGACTCAGTTACATCAGTTCTGTCAGGAGGAATAGACCAGAATTACAGAAAAAAGCTCATAGAAGAATACCCAGATGGTTTTCTCTTCATACAGATTAAAAGGAATTCTGTCAAATATTAAGAATATGTATATACGGTTATTATTTTGAAGACAATTTGACATATTCTTTCTCATCATTCTGATATTTTGTAAATAGAAATAGTTTAGATATATGATCTGTTCTTAACAGAGATAATTTATTCAAGGTAAATATTATGTTGAAAAAAATGTTATGTGTAAATATGTTGTTTCATCTGTAAATATCAGTGTTTCCACATGTGCCAATGACTACAGGGCTACATCTCAGATACAAATGCAAAAATTGTCAATTGCAATATGCTGCCAAGATTTGCACTTGAATTGTGATGTGATTTTTGTCTCTATTATTTTTGATCTAGAGTTGTTTGGAAGAACCATTTCCAGAAAGCTTTTATGTAAACACAAAGTTGCAATTCATTTGACCTGTATGACTGTTGAGAAATAGCTGAGATATTCTATTAACAAAATGTAGTTCCTACAAATTGTTATTTTAGACAATTTGTAGGAATTGATAATAGATATCTACATTATAGATATCACTAATAAATTTGCACCTGCTCTTATTCTTTTGTCTTATTATCCAACCTGGCAACACAAAACATGCTCCTAATATTGATTGTACTAACCTATGATGCCCAAAAGCCAAAGAAAGAGGGGCGGGGGGGGGAAGCAAATATCTGTAACACTTTCTGGCACAAATGGGTCTTAGAAATAGGCAAAGACTCTTATGACAATGATAATTACTCCCATAGAAATCACTGTTTTTGCAACCCTCATACACCTGCTTTGACTGCTGGACCTTTGGCAGTACCAGGTCTATTGATATCTATTGATATCACCTAGCTCTGGCTGTGGGTGGAAGCCCATCTGAGGCGTTGTCTTGCAGGTGGAGATCTGAGAGAACTCTGCATTCTGAACAAGCTAGTGTTTACCCAAATCCGGTAATGTTGCGTCCTCAATGTTCTACTTCTAAAATGTACATATCCTTCCTTGCTGAGAACAGTAAGTAAAAAACAGGTTGAACATGAGGCCTAGTTTTTTGATTGACTGTAGTCTATCTCTCCTACCATCCAAACCTAATGATATAAATATAATGTTTTCCTTCACATTATGGAGAAATGGTGTTCCAACATGTAGACACAGAGTCATAATAAATGGTCCCCAATGTGAAAACTACTGATTAATTCACACCCATCTCATTCCACTCTACCAATCTTTGGTCTCTGCGCCCCATTCCACCTGCTGTATTCTCTAATATAATGTGAAGTGTGGCCATGAGAGAGAAACCAGTGTGTTCCACCCAGCTTACCTTCTGAGAGTGTCTAAATCGAAGCTCGTGCTCTGAGTAAATGCACCAAAATAAATGACAACCATGGCATAAAGCCGTTTGAAGTAAAGCGGGCCGTAAACTGAGGGTATGCTCTCTCATCTTTATATTTTTCATTTTTAGACACTTTCAAAGGAGCATTCGCTGTATCAGTTAAAAGGTTAAACCCCTTTGTGATGCTTTTACTGGCCTTTGAAGAGCCACTAAAATAAGTTCCTACACATGGTGTTCCTAAATTGTACTATAACAAACACGATCACCAGAAAACACAGACATTGGTTCTCGACTTTCTCCACCACTGGGTCTACTCAAGACCAGGTAAGCTAAATAATCCATTATGTATTATAATTTGTAGTCATCAACTTCTAGGTGGATATTTAAAACACATAGTATGAAGACCATTTAAATGAGTTGTTTTCCCAGCATGGAATTTGCTTTAAACCACAGTGTAGATTTTTTAAATAGTTGCGGTTCGCATCGTTGTAGTTGTCTGTTTTGATGTGTGTTTGACATCATTGCTCTGTATCTTCCAATCTGGTCGAGTCTCAAGCAGCCAGCTATTAATTTATAATAAGATTTCTAATAATCTTTTCTTCTCTGAGAGGTTTGAAGGAAATGTGCTTGCACCACTCATCATTTTGTATGCTGCTTTATTTTTATCGGAAATAACGGATACCAAAATTTCACTAAAGTTTGAGAGCCGTGGTTCTAACTCAAAGCTGGAGATAGGCACCAGCAACCCATCCAGACACCAATGGGATAAGGATGCAAGGAGATAGAAGGATGGATGAATGGATGGGTTCTAACTCTTTCATCTGAGGGTGAAGCCTGGGGATAATTGGGTCACAAACACACATAGGAACTGGTTTTAGAATGGATAAAAGACAGTGCAGTTACTCAGCCCTGGCCTCAACTCCATTTATGGTCTGTGCTTAAAAGCCAAGTCTGTGCCAGGAAACCAATTGAAGACACTCTCTGAGTTCTGAGAAAAGGAAGGGTCAAATATCCAGCCAGAATCAAGCCAGACCTTAGCCATAGCTATAAAAAGGCTTACTGCTATTTTCTAAGAGACATTTCCCCACACATTACTGGGGTTGTGTGTATATTTTTGAACAATATGTAAAATTTAGATTTTCTGTTGTTTATTGAATATATATTTCATCCTGGAAAAAGAACAGATAAAATGTGTATTTAATGCCAACTTTAATAAGACAATCAGGATGAAAGCATGAAAAGCTCACCATGGATATTATAGCCTGACACCATTTTACTATAGATAAAGAGCCACTAATTGGTATGTTCTGCAATTTCCAGGGCAAACCTGGAAATTCAGGACACATTCTGTAAAGCTCGCTCCATAAAGACAGTGTTAAAATATTCCTGTAAGCATAACAAAAGCCAAACCAGTTTAATAATGGAAAAGTGTCTGAGGCCCTGAATCAGACAGGCAAACACACCTTGGGCTGCGGATGTGTAGCTCTGAACTGAATGAGGTAATTATGCACAAACCACTTTGAAGACCCAGCTTGGAAATATCTGAGATTCCTCACTACACTGCTCCAAAGATGATTTGACAGAGGCCAAAGAAAGCAAAGCAAAGTAAAAAATAAAAAAAAACTAATGGAAGATAAGCAGAAGGGAGCAGTACGTACCTCGCTATATGTGGGAATGTCTCTGCAGAGCTGCTCACAACGTAAGTATCCTCAGTTCACCTCGTGTTTCATTAGTTTAGAGTTGCATGACACAGGCCTATTTGTGACTGTACAAGCAGATCTGATACGAGGACAGGTTGACAACAGCAGGCAGTGTCCTTATGCAAGCACAGCTGGACGGAAACAGAAAAAAAAAAGGCATATTGTCCAACTATAGTTTCCTTCCAGAGAATGTAGCAAAACCCAAAAGCCCTGACATTTCCCAAAGGAGAATCAATCACATATGCTGCTTTAAATTTTAATAGTGTGTTGCATTGCAGTGTGGTACATTGCACATTTTGTGACTCTTTTATTAAAAAGTTCAATTCTGACACAGACTGTGACTTTGCTGTAATTCCCCTGGGCCATAAAATTAACCTTTTAATGTGGGGAAGCAAGATTCCAAGTGTGACAGCTTGTGTTTGTGCTGTTTACGATGGAAACGCTTCACAATCACAATGCAAGCACACGGCAACACGCGCACGCACACACACCCACAGTTCAAGCCAGGATAGTATGCGCACACATACACAAAGTTAGCTCATCTGTGGAAACTGCTTATTCCAGCTGACGGAGTGTATAATTCCAGCATTGGAATAATAATGACAGCATTGTAATTCAGATGGATAGAGGAGAAATTAGATTCTGGGGGGGTTTTGCATATTGTCATTATTGAGCTCTTCGTGAAAGTGAAATGAATTAAGAGATGAGATGGTTTGTATGACTAACTTGCTGAAGTTACCCACAAGTCTCAGTTTCTAGTAATTCTGTTTGTTTAAAATAAATCTTAAGTTCAATTGTACTTCAACATACACACTTTCATGCATGTGCTTAGAAATACAGTCTGTAAAAATGAAAAAAGTTATTAGATCTACTCTTATTATGTGCAACAGAAATAACAGAACACTTATTACTTTTCATCATTTCCCAGAAGATTTATGACTGCTAAAATAGTTAGACATGGAGATCTCACAGCAAAGTCAGTATTTTGTTCTTTTATACACAATCCCTGTCCCTTCAACTGGTCAGAGTTGAAAGTGAACGGAGCACTTCAGCAGGCCGACACCGACAGCGAAGAGTCAAAGTGACACTAGGAAGCTTCAGATCAAAGCATATTTATGTCTGAGTAATGCGACCAAAGCCTAGACAATGAATCAAATTGACAATTAGTGGCAACGGTTGAAAATGAATGTTGACCGTTGCTCTCCATTCACTCTTCCAACTTAACTGTCCAAAGTATTTAAAAAGGGGCACTTAATAAAAAGTTTCACTAAATTTTTCAGAGTTTTATTTATTTAAAACATGAAATCAGTTCTTCAATATCCTTCCATTTCAAAAGTATGGAAAACTTAACCCCCAGTAAGCTGCAGCTAATGGCGGATCTCTCCAGGTTCAGTAGATTTTTGCTGGTTCCGGTCGGACATAATTCGTGAAAATTTGAATCCATCTTTTCCAGTCTGGCCTGGTTTTCTTCCTGATTGTGTTCCTTGAGTTGTTTGTTTCTGAATAACTCAGAAAACTCGGGGTTCTTTTCAGCTGTGGGGAATATGAGCAAGCCCTTTTGAAAACATATGTGTATTAAAACACGGAGAAAACCCAGTAACACTTTATTTGAAGGGTGTGCATAAGACTGACATGACACCTGAGATGTCATAAACATTCATGAAGAGATCTTCATGAATGTTTAATGACTATTGTAATTGAGATATCATTATGTAATTAATCCAAAGTTCGATTAAAAGAGTCATTATTTACCGCATAACACTTCATGACGATAGTCATAAACATTCATGAAGACTAAACCTAATTGAACATATAACTATGACTCAGCTTACTTTGACTTCTTTGAGTTATGTGCATAATATGTTTCCTGTTAAATTACAATATACACCAGAACAGCAAACAAGTTTAAAAAAAACTAAAAAAATCTGATATTTAGTTTTATAGAGGGAAAACTCTAATTTTGTGTGAGATTGATGGAGGTAGATCGGCTTGTCTGAGAATCTAGTAAATGGAGGTGAGTTAACTTTTATTAACACTCTGCTTGTGTAAGTGATGTTCTCATCAGGTCATAGCTGCAGCATTTGTATTGCATTTACACCAGTACTGCTGAAGTAGCGCTTTATAAATAGGGTTTCAACGTTGTGACATTCTTACCATGGACATTTTTTGTCATGACTATATGAACTTGGCAGCATGACTTAGATGAAGATCAAACTATGCTGGAGAACTATTTACTTAGAGTTGTGCATCCACACATACCACAGAAAAACAAGCTAGTTACTCAACATAATTACAGCTGTCCTTTGTTGCCAGGATGGTTTCATGGCCTAGATAGTTTAATCCCAGAGAGACACTTTTGAGCATAAAGCAACAAAGGTTTGTCCTTCAGTTTATAGGAGCTGCATTGAGCCACACTCGTCTCAAGTTCGTTGGGTAAAAAAAAAGAAAAGAAATGAAAACCATAAGTTTAAAGTTCTCAAAAAAATATTAATGCCTCTCGTGAATGTGCTCTTTTGAAAGCGCTCGTGCACAACACTGATCCATCACTGATGTGCCTCCAGGCAAATAATGAATGTAGTCAAACAGCTAAACTGCTGTGTATGTCTGCAGTGGGAGATGGTGCATGAAGCTCAAAGATGATAGCTTCGGCAGCTCAGGGAGCGATACCTGCTCCTTACGGGTATCAGAACAGAATTTTGAAGTCTGCTTGAAGTACCAAAGGGCATCAGGGGCAGATACGCAAGGACAAATTTTAAATGTATAAAGAATAGCCAATGTTTTTTTTTTTTTTTTTTTTTAAGAATTTATTTTCTCCACTATCTTGACTTCTTTCTCTTGAGAATGCACCTGCTGTGAGAGATTCCTTGCAAGAGAAATTTGTAGGATGAATCTATAAAGTTATCATAAGCAGCTCGTCTCTCTTTGTGTGTCTTTGTGTTCTGTGGCACAGAGAAGAATTAAAGAGTTAGGCCTCTGCAGTATAAGGAATTTTATTTGGTCTATCTAAAAAAAATCTGAGTCCTTGCACTGTTCAGTGATTACCTGAAAAACAAAATTGCGCAACTGACTTCTACACATAAACTGACAGGCCTTTCAGCAGGACAGTGAACCCTGAAAGTAAAGACCTACAGTGCATTAGTTTAAATTCAAATTCAAAAATACTTTATTGATCCCAAAGGGAAATTAAGTGCTGTTAAATAAAGCATACTCATGTAACTCAATCAACGTCCAATTAAACAAAATACAAAATATGACCCATAGATGAAAGAAACAGATGGTATGGGTCTGAAAAGTGCACAATACTGCCCCTTTACATTTTTACTTTAAATTTGAACGCATTTCCTTAGACATACACATACTCTCCAAATGCAACTACCTTGCTTTTTCTTTGCACTTTTGTTTACTTGGCTCAGTCGTGCATGAACACGGGGAACACAGTATTAAGGAATCATTTGGTAAATAAGTAGATTTTCTGACTTTCTGTTCACAGCAGTTGTTGTAGTTTAATCAGTTTTTCTTCTAAATGTTTAATTGGTCTTTTAAAACCTATTTTTGCTCACATTTTTCTCAGTAAACCTGCAGTTTAAAATAAAGATTTAAAAAAAAACTCTCTGCTTTCATTGAAGTTTTTTTATTTATTTTTTTTCTAGGAAGAATAGATTTGAGAGAAAAAAAAAATAATCAAAAAGGCCAAACACAGTGCCTACTGGACCATAATGAATCATCTGATTTTTCTAACTTACTTAGTCATCCGCTGCAACATTCAGGCACTTGTAAGAAATAGCAAACAAGAAAGTCTTTCTTCATCATGGCCATTTGTAAAGCCAATGTCTCCTTATCTACATTCTGGACCTTGAAGTGATAAAAGGTTGCCCATAATCAAAGTCGCACATTTATCCTCAAATGTGTCAGAGCTGCAGTTCAATCAGACGTCCAGTTAGGCTTTCACAGTGCCCAACACTGCACCCACCACAACTGTGTAAATGGATGGTTGTGGCACTTTCTGCCTGGATAGGGGGACCATCAAGCAAAAAAAAAAAAAAAAAATGAAAACCTTCCTTTTCCACGCAATAACAGAAAGCCAGGCTGAAAACCCCCTCATTTCAGCCTGATTGTCCTCTTTCATCTTCTGGCTCTTCTTTCTTTACCTTTGATCTTACATTTCTGACTCTACAATCGTGTCCTGCTACGGCACTTACACTTGTACACAAAGAAAAGAAGGCAGGGAAGTGTTAGGCTTTTAGTGAAAAACTGTATACGCATGTACGCGGCGCATCCAGAGAAAACACTACGCACGCTGAGAGGAGCGCTATCATCTGTGGAACATCTGCTCGCCATCAAACAAGGCATCAAAGGCTGCTTGTTACTTGGATTGCATTAGCTTCGCGATGTTTTGGCTTTGATACGGCCCAGAATCACTTCGGCAAACAAGACGCGCTACCGCTGCAGCGCACTGACTGTCCTCAGCCTCGGAACAAAGCAACTCTCTTTCTGGCTGTCTGAATAATCAAATGAAGACAGATAATGTACAAGAACCCCCTGCAAAGACTGTCTCTCAAATAGATCCCCTGAAGTGTTTAGGCTGTATCACCATGTCTAATACGGCAAGCTATTACGGCTTTCTCTTGATTTTTTTGTAAGGGAGAAGGTGAGCTCGTGCGGGCTTATCGATACTGACACTCGAGCGACAGACATTTTGTTTATGTCTCTTAAGGAGTTTAAAGGTGTTGGTGTGAGATAAGCTGAGCGGGATTTTTGTTTTCTCCAGGGAATGTTAAATGCGTCAATTGCTGTTCTTCCCCGGTCACAGTTATCAGAGTAATTTGGTTTTATGAATTCTTGACAAAAATCGGTGACTTATGTCTCTGTCATTATTTTGAACGGCAAATTTTTGTTGGTCTTTCATAAGCAACATGAACATGGGATCATTTGCTATTTTGGAACATTTGTGTCATCTTTTTTCCAGTCTTTCTTTGGTTTTACTGAAAGACAACTGTCACATCATCCTATTAAGATAAATGATTGCATCCAGGAAGGCGACTGTTTCTTCAAATATGCTAAAAGACCTTTTAAGGTTGAAATCTAGTGAAAGTCTAACATTATTGAATGCTAAAATAGTTTCTAATGCTAGCTCTGATTCATATAAACTATAAAGATTAGACAAATGAGGAACAAAAAATAAAAGAAAGAATAGCAAGGCTTAATAACCTTCTGCATCAGATAAACATCTCATGAAATTCAGGTTTTAAGAAGGTCCAACAAAGACCAAACCCAAGATCTTTGAAATACTGAATCTATTTCTTTCTTTCTCTGTTTTGCATGCCAAGATGTCCTCAAATCTTTACTGGATTGGGATCTTGTGACTGGTTTCACTGCAAACTTATTGTCGTCATCAAGAAATCAGTCTGAGATAATCTAAGTGCATTGTCCTTCTGGAAGCTGAAACTGTGCAAATACTTTTCACAGCTCTTTAAATGTACCATAACTTTTTTTTCTTCTTTGAAATCATAAAAGAAGAAAAAAAAAGTTTCCATTCTTGTCCACTGAACTTTTAGAAAGGTTTTTGGTAATTCGAGATTTTCCCTCAAACAAATTAATGAAACAGAACAAAATAAATGTATTCGCCATCACACATCAAACACTTTTTTTTTTCATACTTTAAGTTTGGACACTGTTGCTTGCGAAATCAAGCACCTGAGAGGCACCCAAAAGAGACAGACCGAAACAAAGATGATGAATGTCATGCACAAATTAAGATCTAATTTTTTTTCCCCCCTTCCAGCATGCACTTTGTTTTGCTTAATTAAGTTGCTTAGGTTTGGGCAGTTTGATCAAATTAAGTTAGATGTCTGGTAGACAGGAAATAAGTGGGAGAAGGGATAACAATGAGCAGGTGGCAGTGTTTTGGACTTCCTGTGTTTTTTGTTTTGTTTTTTTTTAATCTGAGGACAATTTTGTGTAGCAGACTATGATAATCTATTTTTCAAGCTTTGTGCCCGTCTACATTTACAGGCCTGTCGGTAGCCAGTTAGATAAATGTGAGCTAACTGTTAATGTATACATCTATGATAACATTTACATATATGCAAAAAAAGTTCATATTAAAACATCCTCAAAGTGTTCTTTAGCAAGAAGGGATTTAGCCCAATAGAGGATTTTTCATTTGGCACTGAATGATGAGAGCACTTGTTGGGGACCAGGAGAATTTACTGTCTTAAGATGATGACTGGCTTATAAACCATTTTAAGTTTCCAAGGGTAAGCATGTTTGGGTCTTTCAATGACCTCTTGTGATATCTTCTTGAGCTAAGAGTAGTTAAGTGTAGATAAGTTAAGAGTTAAAGAGCCACATGCAAAGCCGCCGATTCGATTAAAGCAACAAACATGTCTGGAGGGAGAAGGTATGGGTCAGTTTCTAAGCTAGCTATTTCTAACTTTTGTAAACGGCGCTGTCTATGAGCCCCAACTCTGAGAGCTACTTCCAGGGACAAATTAGCTTGACTTGAACAAGTAAGAAGTTTTGGCCATGTTGACAAAATCAATTTGGGAAAACAATTGCAGCCGCTCCATTCAATACTCCTGTCCCTGGCTTCTAACGTCTGTCATGGCACCTCCACAAGGTTGACAGAGTTGCAAAGGTTCAGCAAGCAAGTCATAAGTAATTAATTTCAGCCATTTAACTGATTCAGCGTGTCAAGTGGTCTTTTCAGCTTGTTGCAGGTTTTCAGAAACTAAAAATGCACAATCCATGTAAAGTTGCTTTTTATTTCCCCTCCATTATGGACTGCTTAAAACACAGTATTTGACCTTTGATCTTTTTCTTAAGTGATGTAACACTGCACAGAAATGGTTTTGAAAACTTGTGAAATTATACAAGCTTTAAAAGATCAAATTCAATCAAATTCCTGAGCTGGTGCCATTGTAGCATTTTTTCAGAACTCAAGCAGTCTAGTTTAAAAAATAAATAAATGAAAAAATACACACATTTATACCAAGGATTAAACATTATTATGAAGAAGATGCAATAGCCTGTTGTACAAGTGTAGAGAGGATTACAGTAAACAACCAGGAGTGAGAGAGATTTCTAAACTTTGCTCAAAGAGTTAAAGAGCAACATAGTGAGAGACATTACATCAATATTAATCACCAAAATAAAAAACTCTACATCCATTGAATTATATATATATATATATATATATATATATATATATATATATATATATATATATATGTATTTCTAAGAGACAAAATCCAATTAATTAACAGTCTTAAAATTAGAGTTGCATCTTCTGTACTCTTTAGCAGATGTCTATTACTCAGTAACAAGATAAAGTTTCAGTGCAGAACAGGATGTATGCAGTTACAGTGGGTGGTTGGGGGGAGGGGGGGGGATTGTGTAAAAGCTGACATCACACAGAGAGATTTTGATTGTTAATTAGCTAGTGGTGCTATGCACATCTGTGCAGGAAGCTGCAAGCTGCCTTTGTTAAATGGTTGCTAAAAGAACCACATGAAGCACTGAAGCACATTAGAAAATGTTGCTATACACCAGGCTTATTGTTATGATACTACAACATATTCCTGTCTTTGTTCCAACATCTTGCACATACAGTATTAATTTCCAAATGTCTACTTTAGAAGAAGATTGTGGGACTTTAAAGCCTCTTGACATGGTTTTATCAGGTGCCAGTGGGGGGGAAAAAAAGCGTAGCTCTTTGATTTTAGATTCACTTCACTGCCACGCTTTAATAATCCGAAGCAGTTCCATTTAATTTGATAAGTTCACATTTTTAACAGTGAGACGGGAGGTGAGGAAGTGCTCTTATATGAGGAATATGTTCGCAGATCTTTGCTCAGCACGTATTAAGAGTAGCACAGGTGTAACATTAGCAACTGATTCTCATCAAACGCCCTAGAAAGCTTTGACAATGCAGCGGCGAATCTGAGTCACAAGCCCAAAGATGGAGGCTGCCAAATTAAATTCAGCCATTGTGAATTTGATCGTTTCCTACTTTTAATGACATATTTCTTCTGATTGGGAGTAAAATTAAGGCATATAAGTGGACCAGCCAGAGTTCTTTAGATTGAAAATATATCTGGGAGCTAACAATAAGACTGAATGAGGGGAAAGTAAGTCCACAGGCTTCAAAGACTTGGTGGGGGAGGAGGGGCATTATCAAACATACCAATGCAGAAATCACTTAAATCTTAGCATATGCCTGTGTCATTTCTAATCAGAAATTAATTTCTTAATTAAACAAAATTAATTTTAAATGCAAATACAAACAATTTTGTGCTCTAAAATGTGCCTGAAAAATACATAATACAGCCATTTTAACTTAAGACAGAGAAGGTGAAAAAAAGTGTATGTGTCTTTTCATTCAGTATATCTAAACTTCTGGTTTCAACAGAATGTTATATATTTCCATCTGTTTTGCCAAACAACAAAAATATGCATGATGAGTTTAAATTATAGTGAAATATCAGGCTGATTTCTGCATGTATTTCTCTATCCTGATGGAGCTCCTTCCTGGAGAACTCAATACATTTGATCACCTTCCAAAATACACAACTGAAATCCTACCATCACTTCATTGCAAATAATGGTGAGACTCATAATGTAGCCGGTTCTTCTCTTCTGTGGAAATCTGCCAAATATATATTAACTTGCTAAAACAGGTCAGTAAATTTCTTTTTATTTGCAGCTGCAGCCACGTAAAACACACTCAAACACATTTTGGGAAAATAAATAAATAAATAAAAAAGCTCCCTCAGAGTTCGCAAGCTAATATCGAAAGTTGTTATGGCAAAATTGCCAGTTGGGCTTTTGATAAACGTGGAAACACTTGTGCTTACACATGTGCCAGTATCCCAAAAACTCCACCTCGTGTTAAGTCCTTGTTTATCCACCTCTCCTCTTCTCTTCTCTTCTCTCCTCTCCTCACTTTGCCTTCTCCTTTCCCTCTTGCTCTTTCCAACTGAATTGCACCGGCTATTGATTCTCCCGCAGGGGATGATTAGCCCTAACCTGTGTCAGAGTGCCAAGTCAGGGCAGTGATAATGCCTTCACTCAATGCACAACAACAACTCAGGTGCCCCCAGGAGCAAGTGCTAGCTTCTGGGCACAGGCTAGCATGCTAATTTGGAGAGTCCTGTGATAAATGCATGCTGTCAGTCCCCTTGAACTAAGTCAGGCTCTCAGCACTGCCGCAGTAACGCCAATTCAATAACCTACATCCAGAAAAAAGGAGAGTGCAGTTGTTTTTGTGCTGCATCTGTGCTTGTATAGGCTGCGAGACAGGCCATAACACTCGTTCAGGAATACACATTAAGGTAAATCCAGTCACTTGCAAACAAAGCAGAGCAAACTTTATATTGCCACATATTTCATCTAAACACCCGATGCAAAGACACAAAGACTACAAGGTAATTCAAACACAATGGTCAAATGCAATGTGTGGATCTCTGCAGAATGCCACACACACAATAGAACAGGCACGTTGGCAGCTTTGTCACTCAGAATCGCAACAGAAGAGACGGGGGACGCTTTTGAAAGGAATCTCTGATCCCTTTTTCTTTTCTCTTTTTACGAACCACCACAAATTCCCACACGAACATGCACAGACTGCCGGATATGCAAGGGTTTTTATTTGCGCAAGCTGAATACCACACAAGCACCCAAAGCCGAAATGACTCTCAGCCTGTTGTGTCTTGCAAACGTTAACGCATACATGCGAAAGTACTGATAGACACATCCCTAATCAGGGATCCTCTCTCGGAGCGGCTTACGCCTGTAAACGAGACAAAGAGTAAAAAGAGGTGGAAGACGGCATGAAAGCAGATTTACAAGGCCTGCTCCTGCACCCGTCAGCAGCTTCATTCTTTCCGGTAACTGTAGCAGTGATGCATACATGCCCGCGCACACGTGGACATTATTTTTGTGCAGCAGACACTCAAGCGTTTTGATGGATTTCCTTCGAGATGCAAGTACACAATGCACATGGGTCTGTTGCAGAGGAGTTCTCCCTACCTCAAACGTAACGGGCGACAAGGACAGTTTAAATGTTTCCGCAGGAAAACGCTCCAAGGAAGTGATTTTTTTTAATTTTTTTTTATGCTTGGCCATTATTCAAATGTGCTTACGGAGCTTGAAAGCACAATATGGGGACAATTTAGGAGCATCTTCTGCAACAAACCGTACAAGTTGTTTCATGCTGAGCTACTTTGATGATTTTGCATGTTGACCTTTACTGCTTTACTCAGCATGCAGGACAGCAAAATGCATTTTTAATTCACCTCACTGATTACTCCCCATCTGTAGCACAATCATTTGAGCAAAGTTATTTTTCAATGCAGCTCTTTAAAGAAAGCCAGAGGGTACCCATTCATCTTCCAGATTCAAAGATAAAACAAAAATGCAATTTGTTTCTCATCCTTCGTGTCTCAGACCAAGTGTCTGAGATTATGCGGCACTTTCGTGGCTTTGAGTTTGTTTGTGAGTTCTTCACTGTGGTTTTCTGACAAAGGATTACAAGTCCCACTAGAGATGAGTGGCTGGATCACTTTCTGTGTAGTAGATTTACATAGCACCCTACTCAAGTGTCATAAGGTGGGGTTGAAGTGGTGAGGAGATGACGCAGAGAACCCAGGTTATGGTGAAGATGAATTTAATGATGAATGTAGTTCACATAGTCCAAATCAGGCAGCACGGCAGGAACAACTAGCACGCAGCTAAGCACCGGTAGCAACTGACAACGAAGACTAAATCAACTGGAACTGACGTCGACACAGGACTTAACCAGTACAACTGGGAAGACGGACAGACCGACGCAGACTGCAAACGTTTGACAAGGACCCGACGAGGAACCCAGACAACAGGTGGGTATAAATACACACGGGGTAATTAAGGGAATGAGACACACCTGGGGAGCAATCAACGGGGAGGACAGGACAGAGACTCACAGGAAAACAGGAACACATTGAAAAACTCAAAAACACACAGAAAACCACGGATCATGACATCAAGGGTCAAAGATATGTTTCTGGAGACATGCATGAATAAATAATAAATATTTGTAGCAGCATGGCTGTATGTAATATTTATGTAGCAGGTAAAAGTAAAAGTTTGCTGAGCAAATATTTAATTCAGTATTTTTCAAACAGTACGGGACCTAGTTGCTCAAGAAACACAAAACAAGAACATAAAAACGGAACCTGGTTAAGAAAACAAAGAAATGATCAAAAACAAAACAAGAAAAGATCTCAACACTCAGGTGATAAATTCTTTCCTAACACCTTAATAACACCTGAGTCACAAGAAATCTAGAAAATGAAGGCAGATGAAGTCTTCTGGCGTCGACAACTTAATCATAAGCGTCGTAGATCCTGTTGCTACTCTGGCTTCATCCCGAAGAACCTCACCAAGTAGCTGGAATGAACAATTCACTCTCTCCGTGGAGATAATTATAGTGTATTGCTCAGAGTCCTGGCGGTACACCATAATTAGCATGTGATTCCTAGATAGAAGTGCAAGCACCTTCAAATTTACAACGCTTGTTGGTTTTTGCTGGTCGCTCTGCTACCTGAAGACGGTTTTGAGGTCCCATGGCGATTAGCTCACAGTGATCGACAAAAAACAAAAAAAAAACAAAACATGAGGAAATCAGTATTTGCGTACGTGATTCCTCATGCCTGCCAGAGCATTAGCTAAAATATTGTGAAAGAATAACATGTTGAGCACATTACATCTACCTCAATAGATAAAACCTTATCAATTATTTTACCTTATGCTATTACCTGTATGGTAAAATCTAACGCTGTTTCCTCCTCCACAGACAAGCTAAATGTGATGGCGGATGCTCAAAAAACTTTGCTGGAAAAAAAAAACAAAAAACATTTAGGCTTTTTTTGTCACCAAAAAATTATCAGAAAAAAAAAAAAACAGCAGGATTTTCTAATTGTTCTGAGTGAACTGCTAATGTGCTCTGATTTACTATTTTGTTTTGTCTTCAGTCCCGACTTTAAAGATGGAGTTTCACCTCTCAATGTAACCAACTACCAGCAAGGGGGCGACGCAGACACATATAGATGATAAAATGAACACCAGAGAGGCGCTATGGTTGAGCAGAACCCTGAACCACAACCATAATCACGACCAAATTCAAACTAAACCCTACACACAATAATGTTCAAGTTAATATGACAAAATTTTGGCCAAAATTTTAAATAAACGAAATGAACCTGGATGCCCTGGTGGCTTTAATTGTCTAAAACCCATGATGGTATTTTAGTCTGCAGCCTTATTAGTGGAGAGTAAATATAACTGCCATCATCTCCAGCAGCTCCCAATCTCTGGCTTGTTCCACGTTTCTCCTCGCTTTTCTTCAGCTCGTTTGGACTGTAGTTGTTGCAGGCTTGCGTCAGTGAATAGCTGCCCGCCTCGTCAATAAAGCAATCATTAGTAGCTGATTGAGTTTGTGCTCGTGTGCCGACAGAGCATTGGATTGGGTGAATGGAGGAAAGGAGCAAGGAAGAGAGAGGACGGCGATGGTGAGATTCGATATTTTGACGCGTGTTGGCCGTGTCTGTCTCAACCAATTTAAGTGACTGCAACCACTCAAATTGTTTTTTTTTGTTTGTTTGTTTGTTGTTTTTTTTTGTGCATAGTGAAGCTGATGAGATCCAGATGGTTATGACCATAGCTGTATATTTATACCTCAACATGAAAAGTATCTGCCCCACTTGCAGATTTGGTCTGTTTTTGCTTCTCTTTTTTTGTTGTTGTCACACTTGTATTTTTCATTTCATCAAGCAGATGTGTCATTAGACAAAGATAAGCTAAGAAAATGCACAACCCCCCCCCCCCACCCCTCAGTTTTTAAATAATGATTTCATTTGTTAAGGGAAATACATATCTGAACCAATCTGGTCCGTTTGCAAAATGAATCAACATCTAAACCTAGTAACAGTCTTATGCTTGGTGGTAACAACAGCCAATAGACAAGCAATAACTGGCAAAGATATTTTTAGCATTAATGTGGAAGTAAGAAGAAATTTGGCCCACTCTTCAGAATTTTTTCTAACTCATTAATTTTGGGCAGTTTTTGTGTCTGATCTGTACATATTAATTAGAAGACTGCTTTTTGTATTCTTTCAGGCTAGCTTTAATATATATATATATATATATATATATATATATATATATATATATATATATATATATATATATTTTTTTTTTTTTTTTCAATTACCTGAAATATTTATGATCATGATGAAAAAAAAAGTAAAAAAGAAAAATCTTTAATTGGGCAAGCACAGTTTAATGACACAGTGAAATAAGACATTTGTTCAATATATATATATATATTATTTCTGCTCCCTTTTTTTTCCTCCACTACATAACAGCAGTTAGCCATACTTTTAACAAAGTCGGGTCAAACCAGACTCATCAACCTCACAGTTCTTCTCTCCTCATCTAGTTGAGAAGTGACTCAGGGGTCAGTACTTGAAATGTAATCAGTCTCTACTGCTCTCAGCTTCCCATGTTATTCAAACGTGAGCTGGTGAATCCCATTTAAAGAACAGCAGACCGCACAGAGGCTACGCTCAGGAGGAGAGTTCGCAAGGGTCGAACAGCACTCGCGTTTTACTGATACCTGCCGAGCCATCATACTCATTACGAACCCGTAGAAGTACTTATTTAATCGTTTCTTATTTCCAGACTGTGCCTCAAACAGTTAGCCGCTCCGTTATTGGAGAAGCTCAACATGGTGTTCAACTATCAGCCTGCTCAGACGAGGGCTTACTGTGTTCAGGCAAAGGATGGAAGATGTAATTTGTTTCTAAGTCCAATGTGCAATTTGTTTTAGCTTGGTAATGGTTTCAATCAAGTTTTTATTCAGCTCCTCTGCAGTTACATCTTCCATCATATATTTTTGTGTGTGTGTGTGTGTGTGTGTGTGTGTGTGTGTGTTGGCAGACAGTGTAATTTCACTTGACCTTTTGCTGAAACCAACACTAATAAAAGTAGTCGCACTTAATCAAAATCCTGCTGGTACTGAAGCCATAACAATGAGCTTAGGAACGCTATGAGGCCACCTCCAGCATAGGCAAAACTTTTAACTCCATTTCATTTGTTGTTAATATAAAAACACTGAGTACTGTAGACGGAGAGACCGAGTTAAACAATGCAGCCGAGAGAAATGTAAGGCAATCATCATCGAAGCATAAAATACCCAGAGACATGCATTGTGGCTGTATTGAAATGATTAATACTATAGAGTGAGGTGGAATACAATCGGCCATTTAAACAAGCATCCTAAGGTGTTTAGCCTATCTCAGTTCATAATACAGATAGCGATTTATCCACTCAAGCAGAAGAAAATCTTTTTGACACTTCAGTCTTAGGCACACACCATTAAAACTCGAGTTTAAAATCTATCATACAAAAAAAATGCCTGTCTTTTTTTAACTAATAAATATTCCTTTCATGCAGGCACGTGCCTGGGGGGAGGGGCTGGGGTGCTTGAGCACCTGCCCTGTTTGCTTCTTGCCCCCAAGTGCCCTTTTGTTCAAATTATTTATTTATTTATTTAATTATTTATTTATTTGCTATTATTATTTCCTAAGCCCTCTTCTGACACATAAAAATATGTACTAAAATTATTTGCTTTTTTGTTTCTTTTTTGTACAACATAATAAGCCCTCCGGTCACCTTGTTACCTTTGACCTTTTGCCCATGACGCATGACGCAGTTGCCTCTCGCACAGGGAGATAAGGCGGCTAACTGGAGCTCAACGTAGCGAACGTTCCAGATTACGGATCAGTTTTTGGTAAATTATATAAAAAAAAAAACGTTTTTGGTGAATAAAGTGGAGTAAACTTACTACTTGTCAGATGACGGAAAACGTTGAAGTATCGTTTCTGTCCTAAAATGCGGTTAGATGTGCCCTTTTTTTGGTGTTGAGCACCTCCCCCTTTAGTGGTCTCTGCACGGCCCTGCTTTCATGGATCCTGTGGTGTTTTTAAGGCAAAATGCATTAACTGTGACTGATTCTGTTTCACATTTACTCAGTGCCTCAGGTAGACGTTTGCATCACATTGTTTTTGTTGTTTTTTTTACAACCTGTTTTGCTTTTTTATGATGGAAGCTCAAGCTATCTATAGACAGAAATCATTAGAGATATGGAAATATGTCTGTCTAGCTCAGTAAAGCCGCATCTTCTCTTGTAAAATACAACATAGAACCCCAAAATGAAGTGAAGTGATTTTCAAAGTACTGGGACTTTTTTGGCAATTATCTAGTTAAAGCTACACATTTTAATGTATTTTTTTATGGTAAAACATTGTGGGGACAGAAAATGGCAACTAGTCAGTATTGAAACGGAGGAGGGGATGTAGCTAAATACAGCGAAATTGTAAAAGAAAAGCTGTTAGTGCAGGCAAAACTCTTGAGATTGGGTCAGAGGTTCATCATATTAGTCATAACATTTACTCTACCAAACCATTAATTTATTTCTATAGTTATTGTCAATTTTGGCAGGGTCAGTCCTCCATACTTTTCCAGATCAAACTAATGTACAAGAAAGCACATTGAAATTTGTGGCTATAATGTAACAAATGTGAAAAAGTTCAAGAGGTGTTCCTCTTACTGAAAGTCAGATCAGTGTCTGGACTTACAGCATTTCTTCGCTGTTCCTCTTTCATATCTTCCATTTAACACAAATCCAATTTTCAAAACGCAGTTATCCTCTGTAGGTGAACAATGTGTGGCCTCAAATTAAATGTCCTACCAACAGAAGGCCTCATGTGTAATGACATCCAGTGAAATCCTTTTTCGAATATATTAAGCCTCATGCTGTCTGAGCTGCAGACTGAGCACTGAAACTCATTTGTGCCCCTAGGAATTGATCACCAATAAGAGGCTTCACTGCCTTATTTGTGTGCTACTCGAAGTCTTATGAATTCATGATTCACTAGTGGTTTGTGTCAAATATTTCCTTTTTAAAAAAAAAAAATACAAATTGTGAATAATTAATAAAGTTAGCAAGGAAATTATTTTAAATGAATTAAAATAAAAAGGGTTTAAAAGCAGAGATATACATTGTCT
>NW_015115921.1:0-708 GCF_001443285.1 Poecilia latipinna
TTGATTACAAGAAAGCCAATGCCACACACCTGGATCATTGAATGCTTAGAGATGTACAACATCAATAGGACTCTAAGAGCCTTCATTGCAAACTTGCACAAGTGTCCATCAAATGTGGCATATACCAAGGAGATGCTCTGTCCCCACTGCTGTTCTGCATAGGCCTGAACCCCCTCAGCCAAATCATCAACAAGACTTAAGAATCAATCAGTCACCTCCTCTACATGGATGACATCAAGCTGTACGCCAAGAGCGAGCGAGACATCGACTCACTGATCCACACCACCAGGATCTACAGCCGGATGGTTACAAAGAGAGGGAAGGTCGTCCACACAGAAGGGGTATCACTCCCAGAAGGAACAATAGCAGACATAGAGCACAGCTACAAGTACCTGGGAATACAGCAAGCAAATGGATGAGGTCACAAGGAAAGGAGCCACAGCCAAATACCTCCAACGAATAAGGCAAGTCCTGAGAAGCCAGCTCAATGGCAAGAACAAGATCCGTGCAATAAACAGCTATGCCTTACCAGTAATCAGATACCCTGCTGGAATAATTAGCTGGCCAATGGAAGAGATGAAGGCCGCGGATGTTAAGATCTGTTCCTACTAACCATGCATGGAGGGTTCCCCCCCAAACCCAGCCCCCTGAGACTGTACACAAGCCGTAAGGAAGGAGGCAGAGGACTAGTGAGTGTGAGAGCCACTG
>NW_015115921.1:5140-36008 GCF_001443285.1 Poecilia latipinna
AGGCCTCTGGTAGAGGACCCGAGCTCAGAGGATGAAAGAGACCACCCATGGAGGGTGAGAGGGGAATTTTTTTTATATATAGTTAAGTAATTTCTTTTAATTATCTATTATTTTTGTCCATCTGATTTTTAAATATACCTATAAATATTTGAGTAGACTTGTAACCAAATACCTTTTTACTTTTATTGAGTAATTTTGTAGGCTGCTGCTTTTTACTTTTACTCAACTAAAAACATGTTGAAGTAGTGAAATGTTTTGGCTGCTCTGCCCTCCTCTGTATTTATTAAGGCTCCCATGGAATAAACAGTGGAGAAAATAGCTTTGAATTTTTGAATTTTAATTTACTATTAATAACAGAAATTTGTCATAACAATAATAAATCAAAATTCTTATCATGACAATAATTTTTTTTTAATAATAACTGATAATACAATAAGTGGGATTTTCAAGTAATCACACTTTGCACAATTCAGTTTCATTTAATCATATTTTTTAATTTAATTATATTTCTTGTGGAACAAACAGTGGAGAAAATAGTAAAACATAACATTTTTGATCACACTGTCAGTTTTGATTCTTTGTTTACCACCAGTAACTGAAATTTGTGTTGACAATAAATCAGAGTCCTTATTGTGATCATAGATTTTTCACAATAAATGATAAATGATACAATAAAAGCTCAGGTGTGTTTGTCTCTCCAGATTCCTGCTGGTCTGTCCAACCACACAACCCGCCTGTTTCTGAATAAGAACCGGCTCAGCTCTCTGCCAGCGTTCTGCTTCTCGGACCTGTTCCTGCTGGATGAACTCGACCTCTCCCACAACCAGGTCCCGCCAAAATTAACTTTTTCTCAACAAACAAAAACACAAAACTAATATCAATTATTTGTCTTTTACCCACACAACAATAAATTAGTCATTGTGCTGAAACCAGCATTAGTATGACATTAGCCTTAGTTTTTACAGTTATTTAACTTCTTTGGCCTATTGTTGGTCTATAAAATGAATTTTCTTTTGAAGACTTTGTTGTGTTTAGCCAAGTATAATGGATGAGTGTGTCTGGCTGTGTTTCTGATGTTTGTGGAATAAAATGTAAATAATCATTATTTATTTTGAACAAGTAAAATCAAAAGCAAAAAATATATATGATAATAATTAAACATAAAAACAAATACAAAATTTCCATACATAGTTTGAAAAGGAAAAGCTTATTAAATCCGACCCCCAGTTGTCTCATCCAAATATGCTGCATACTATACGAATTTACTAAATAATGTGAAATAAAAATAAAATTTTATTTAAAAATAATAGTGAAACATATGTACCTAGAATTTTCTGCTCAAAAAGATATAAACTTGCCATAGTAATCTAATCCTAAAACAGTTACTGCAGTCAGGGGTCAGCCAAAATTATTCCAAGGGCCACAAAGGGCCCCTGGGTCACACTTTGGGCATCCCTGCATTACCCAGTAAGTAAAAAAAAACAACAAAAAAACAAACAAACAAAAAGAAGTAAAAAAAAAAACATTTCAGAAGGGCTCTTTTTGTCCAGAGGGAGAAAAGGACAGATGCTCCAGCACCACCTAGTGTCCACCTGTGCATCCTGCCTCCCAGTAAACCAGTAAAGCCCAGAGTAACCCTCTTCCTGTTTCTTGTCCCAGCTCTCCTCTCTTGAACCCGGGTGTTTCTCCGGCCTGGCGTTGTCTCTCCGGTTCCTGGACCTCTCCTCCAACCGGCTCACCACATTGGACCCGGCAGTTCTGGGTGGAATACAGGTCCAAGCCAACCTGAGCCAGAACCCGTGGCACTGCGACTGCAGCATGCAGGTGAGCCTCAGGGCGGCGCTGGCACCAGACACACTGCAAAAACACAAAACCTTACCAAATATTTCTGGTCTCTTAGTTCACTTTAAATAAAACAAAACTAACTTGCAAGTAACTTTTCAGCAAGAAATATGAGCTTATTTTAAGTCAATAATTCCATAATATTGATATTTTTTTTTAAAATACTTATCCTATTGGCAGATTAATTAACTTATAACATCGGTAAAATAGCTTATAAAAAGTGAAATAATCTGCCAATGGAATAAATACTTTTTAAAAAATAAAAAGTAAGAAATTATTGACTTAAAATAAGTTCTTATATCTTGCTGAAAAGTTACTTGTAAGTTAGTTTTGTCTTACTTCAAGTGTACTGATATTAGAACTAGACGAAAAATACTTGGTAAGATTTAATGTTTTTATCAATCAATCAATCAATCAAATTTTATTTGTTTAGCACATTTCAGCAGCAAGGCATTTCAAAGTGCTTTACATAATTAAAATAAAAACAGCATGTGACATTGATTAAACAGTGAGGAAGAGAAAGACAAGAGAAAGACATTTCAGTTTTTGCAGTGAGGGACATGTTGATGACTTCCTGTCTCTGTCCAGGTGTCCATAACCCAGCTGGACATGGACAAGTCCTCTCTGGAGAAAGTCATCTGTGAGACTTCGGACCTCCCTAACCTCGGTACGTTGTGTCCGCCTGGTTCCTCATGTCCAAAACTTCAGGACCTGCTTCTGGTTGTAACCGTGTGTGTTTCAGGAGCTACTGGGCTGCCACTGGTCTTACTGGTGCAGGACTGGGACCTGTGTCAGTCTGTGAGGAGAACCACCGACTTCCTGACGTTGATCACCATGCTCCTCTGGTTCATCATGCTCCTTTCCTACCTGATCCACTACATCCGTCATAACAAAGTGGTGGCCCGACGACACATGGAGTACCTGAAGTTCCTGGAGAGCCGGGACCCGTTCAGACCCCGATGAGTCTGATGACCCCGGATGACCCCGGACGACCCAAGAACCCTCAGCAAACCACCTGAAAGGCCTTTAAAGCTGCAGTTTGTAATTTTTATAAAGAATATTTGTTAAAACTGTCACCATGACTTGACTGTTTGTTATGAGACAGATAATTTGTGAAAAGATTAATCTCTATTCACTTGTAAAGAAATGAACTGCTCCCGACCAAAAACAACCAATCAGAGCCAGGAGGAGGGTGTTAGTGCTGTCAATCAAGCTCATGTGCTTACAGAGAAGAAAAAACTTGCTGCTACAGGAAAACCGTTTATCCATTGTCATCTGTGGCTATGCTAACTAGCTTTAGTATTGACGCTAGCAGAGAGTAAAGGTGAAGAGTTGAGAGATGATTGACAGCGGTGAGTCCCGCCTCCTGGCTGTGATTGGTTGTTTCTAGTTCGCACTGGGAGATGGCAGAAGAGCTCTAATTTTTTCACAGATTAACTCTCACATTATACAGTCACAACTCAAAGACAGTTTCAACAAATATGTAAAGAAATTATTTATAAAAGTTACATACTGCAGCTTTAAACCTGATTCAAAATGATTGTTTCTGATCCACAAGCTACATTCACACAGCAAGCAAATGCAAGTTATATCTGGATTTTTCACGACTGTCCAAACAGTTTAATTCTGATATGTTCACAGGAAAAACTACATGAGATATGTTCCACTTCCAGAAGTTTTCCCTTCACACAGAAGTTTGATTGCGATCTCATTTAATTAGTAACGTGAACGACCACGCAAAAAAATATAAGGATTTCAGAAAAAAAAAAAAAAATTGAAAATGAGCATCAAGACCCGCTCTGGGAATGTAGCCAAGTATAATCAAGCTATGACTCCTGCAGAACCTTTCAGAACCATAAAACCGCGGGTCAAAGGTCAAGGACTTACCAGTAGTTAATCCCTAGCAGTTCCGTTTATTGGATGTTTTTATAGAACTCCCACAGAACCAGATGGACTTTTCCAAGGATGTTAATGATGATGACAACAAACCTACAACTCTGAAAGTCTTTCCTTGCACACATCATCCTTTCAGAGCTCAACCTGTGAACTGTATATGTGCTGTTTCCGTGGTAACTGCCTCCCAGCTCAGGGTTCACAACCTCCTGACTCAGTCTGCATCTGTTCACCTGATTTATGTGCTAAAAATGTCAAATAAATCCTGTAAAGTCAGTGCAGGTTGGGTTCTTTGTGTCTTCGAGTCAGATTTCTGTTACTGACCTGAATTGAAGTCGACATTTAAATGATTTGAAAGGACGCTTCGGTTCAATCCATCCAAAATGAGTGTGTTTGTGTGTACAAATGACTAAAACTGGTAAATATGAGTGAAACAGATCAGTTTAGAGTTACAGAAACCAGACGAGAGGCTGCTGAAAACATTGTTTTCCATTTGTTTCTTCAGAATAATTTTAACTTTAGTCACTGGAGAGAAAGAGGTTTTATAAAAGAATCTTAAGATCCACTTTTTACTTCTTGCTTTTATTGAGATTGTATTTTTTTTACTGTAACAGAATCTAATTTATTTTTTAATTTTGAAAACTTAAAAAATCTGTTGAATAATATTCCATTATTTCAGATAATCTCTAAAATAGACATTTTAAAATAATTTGATGTACAATAAATAGTGAAGAATTCTTATTCATCTTATTTTATTCCTCATCTAGAGCCCTGACATAAAAGGTGAGCTTTACCAATAATAATTATCTAATAATAATAAGATAATAATTAATCATCCTTTTTTCTAATATGTGATTTTTTTTTCTATCCTGCACTTGTGAATAAAATTAAACACAAATTAAAATTAGTTTACTAATCAAAAAATATATTATTTATTCAAAGTAAAATCATCAACTTTATGTATTTTCACCGGCTTCGTTGCTTGTGACTGAGCGAAGCAGGATCGAGTCATCTGGGTTCGACTGCCTCTGCCTGCTGTTTTCTCTCCACCATCAACTGCTCTGGTCTGCAGATTGAATACTGTCCAGTCATTGTGAGGATCAGCTTCAGCTGCTCCGATCATCGAACCCCTCAGAACCGCACAGTTCGGCCCAAACACAGTATGAAGGAGACAGCGGCCAAGCGAAGAGACAAGGCTGGCGGTCGGGACCGGGACAAGTCTAACAAGGAACCCAAAGAGCCGAAGGAGGTGAAGTCCGCGATGGCGGCCGCGGAGCCGCAGGACGTGGAGATGCCGGAGGAGGAGACTACTAACGCGGTTAAGCTGCCCAAGGAGCAGGACAGCCTCACACTGGAGGGTAAACCTGGGTCTGATGTTCGGGAAGAACCAGGGGAATCAGTCCGGTACTGAAGTCACTGTGATTCTGGCTCTTTACTGGACTTGTTAGCTTTAGCCTGTTAGCATAAGACCAACTACTGCTAGATGCCGTAAAACAGCAGAAGGGGACGTAAAAGCCTCCAAAAGGCTATTTTTATATCGTTTATTTTACGTTTAACAGATCAGAACCAGTCCAGAACTACTTCATGACCTGACCCAAAGAGTTTTGGAGTACAGCTGGTAAACAGTGAGACAACAGAAAAGAAACATTTCAGTGTTTTGGCCTCAGGACAGTGTAGGATGCTAATGTTGCTTCTGCTGCCGAATCATTGTTTATCAAGGTATCAAATCTCCTGTAGAGCTGTTTACGGTTCTGCTGGGACCGGTCACTCCAGAATGGACCAGTTTAAGTCCATTTTTGTGGTCCGTTTGTCTTCAGATCCTGGAGAATTCAGTGATCATGGATTAAAATACAACTTTTAGGTGAAATCCACGATGTTCCTGTTGTTTAAGGATCACAGAACCGGACCTGTCATGGTTTGGATCTTACCGAACCAGACGCAGTGTCCCAGTCCAGTTAGGAGGTTTCTCCTTAGCTACAGCTCCGTGTTCCTCCGAGTGCCTCAAGGCTGCGTCCCGGGTTAGGGTTAGTGCAGTGCACTTTTTATGGTTCAACTGGGGTTGATGGGGAAAAAAACAAAACTTAATTCTCATTTTGAATTTATTCTCGTAATTTACGACTTTATTTCTTTAATATTATGACTTTGTTCTTGTAATTTTATGTTTCTAGTGTTGCAACGTTATCATTATAATTTTATGACTTTATTCTTGTAATTAAAACCAAAAATCTCTTAGTGTGGAACTGATACTCTCTGAATTCTGAGAGAAAAGAATATATTTTTTTATGTTCTTTAGTGACTCCAATTCTCTTCTGTAAAATTGTCCATTGTGGATTTTAAATCTTTTTGCTTTTGGTTGCGCATCAATTCCATAATATATAATTATTTTTCAGTGCTTAAACTAGTTTACACTTTTTGTTTCTTTTTTTGTCCTTTTATATTTTATGTTTTAATGAGCCACTGACTCGTTCGGCTCTGGAAATCTGTGCTGACTGGACTTGTGTTCAGAGTTGGATGTTTGTGAAGCTGTCAGAGATCTGAGCTCCTCCCCTATCTTCATCCTCTCCTCCTCTTCCTCAGACATCAAGGAGCATGTGAAGCAGATCGAGAAGGCCGTGTCGGGGAAGGAGCCGCGCTTCGTCCTGAGGGCCCTGCGCGCGCTGCCGTCCACCAGCCGCCGCCTCAACACCGTCGTCCTCCAGAAAGCGCTCACCGGGTTCTTCACCAGCAACACCTCCACCAGAGACTTCCTACTGGGCTTCCTGGAGGAGGTGAGCCGCTCTGATCTGTTTACGTCTGGATTCCTGCTCACACAGCAGCCGGTGTTTTCACTGAGCCGTCCTCTGTCTCTGTGTCTCAGCCCATGGAGACGGGTGACGGAGACATCCAGTTCCGCCCGCGGACGGGGAAAGCGGCGTCGGCTCCTCTGCTGCCGGAGGTGGAGGCGTACCTGCAGCTGTTGCTGGTCGTCCACCTGACCAACAGCAAGAGGTACACCGAGGTGAGGAACACGCACTGCTACTGGACCGGACCTCAAAATCATGAATAGATTATTGATTCTGGGCTTGGTGGTGATTCAGATTTAAAAAAGAAATGTCTGAAAATTATGCTTGTTTCTATTAGAGTCAGCCATTAAATTAATTGTATTGATTAGTCTAACTGCTCGTTTTTGAAGATTTAATTTTTATAAAAACTCTACGACAAAATACAACGATCGGGCCAGGATTTTGTTTGGCCTTTTTGGAACAAAAACAAAGTCAATGACATTCTTAATATTTCCAGAATAAAGTAGTAATTTTATGAGAACTCAAACACAGAAAAACAAAAAGTTTATTATTCAAGCTTTTTTCTTATTAAAACAATTTTTGTGTTGTAATTTTAAGACGTTATTCTGGTAAAATTGAGTCTTTATTCTGCTAATATTATAACAACATTTTTGTAATTTCACAAAAATTCTAATTACGTGGCCCCAGTACTCTGTCGTCCAGCTCACAGAAGGGTTGATTTTAATTAAAAGCGACTTTTTGAAAATATTGTCTGTTATTTGTCATTTTTATTTTAGAATAGAAAGATAAGAAAAAACATAAAATTGGAAATCGGATCTGGTATGGAAAAAAATCAGATTTTTTTTTTAGCTATGCCACTCAGCCTGTGCAGAACCTGATGGTGTCTCTGACCCTCCGTGACCCCTGTGACCCCTGTGACCTTGACTGCTGCTGTTCTGGTTTCAGGCCCAGAAGGTTTCTGATGAACTGATGCAGAAGGTGAGCTCCAAGAACCGCAGAGCTCTGGACCTGGTCGTAGCCAAATGTTACTATTATCACGCCAGAGTGTACGAGTTCCTGAACCAGCTCGACACCATCCGCAGGTACACACACACACACACACACACACACACACACACACTTCAGTGCAGATGCAGTACAGACCTCCTGGTTTGAGACATAAAAGTTTCTTATATTAGTTTAAATCAGGAGTTATTGTGAATAAACTGCTTTAAATCTAATTAACAGAAGGAACCATAAACTCTTTAAACAGTTTTCATTGTCTAAACTACAGAACCAGAACTAGAGATGAGACGTTTCCTCTGGGTTTGAACTTTTAAATTTACTCTTCTGTCCTGTTAAGGTTGTAATGCTTTACAACTTTAACAGATAAAACCAAGATTAACATTTAAAGAAATGTCAATATGCTGACTTTTTTTTCTGATTAAAGTCAGAAATTATAATAAAAAAGATTCAAATTCTGAGGAAAAGTCAGAATTGTTGGATTAAACTTTTAAAATGGTTACAATTGAGATTACAATTCTGAGATTAAAGTCAGAATAATGAAATTAAACTTGAAAAAAAAGTCTAAATTCTTTGAAAATAATCAGTTCTGACATGATAGAATTATAATTCTGAGAATTCTGGGAAAATCTGAATTAAGCAATTAAAGTTAGAATTTTGAGAAAAATATATGTTTTTCCAGTGTCAATAATCCTCTTTCACATAAATGTCATTTAAGGCGGCATTAGAACATCTTACATGTGACCTTGTGCCTCTGTAATCCCAGTTTCCTGCACACCCGGTTGCGCACGGCGACGCTGCGGCACGACGCCGACGGCCAGGCGGTGCTGCTCAACCTGCTGCTGAGGAACTACCTGCACTTCAACCTGTACGACCAGGCCGAGAAGCTCGTGTCCAAGTCCGTGTTCCCCGAGCTCGCCAACAACAACGAGTGGGCGCGCTACCTCTACTACACAGGTGGGACACACACCTGCAGGGGGGCGGGGCCATGGGGGCTGTGGAGGGCTCACCTGTGTGTCATGTGTCCCCTGCAGGTCGGATCAAAGCCATTCAGCTGGAATACTCAGAGGCCCGCAGGACTCTGACCAACGCTTTGAGGAAAGCTCCACAACACACTGCAGTGGGCTTCAAGCAGACCGTACGAACACACACACACACACACCTAGAGACGCCAACAAACACTGAACCAATCAGAATCTCCAGGGACCAGTCCGGTCCACAAAAACTTCATTTGAAGCCGTATTCCCCTGTTTGACCAGCAGGGGGTGCCGTTATGTCAGTGTTTGTTTTGGCCTCTGTTGGTGCATAAAATACTGGAAAATCCTTGAATTTTCATCAGGTGTTTTCAAGGTGTGGAGAGTGTTTGATATTCAATCGGCACCATTTGGTAATAAAGTTCAAAGTAAAGTTTGATTTAAAAAAGCCTAAATTTCAAAAACATTTACAGATATTCTGATAAACCAAATAGAAAGAGAGGCATATTTTTTTTCTTCATTGTCTGATTTTAAATCAGACTAAACTTTTCTTGCTTTTAGGTTTGTTTGAATTCCAAAATTACAATTAATCATGATTAACTGATTTTTTAAATAATTGTCAACACATTTTTTATTTTATTTCTAATATTGTATAAAGTAATCGTAGGTGGCTGAATGAAAAGTCTGCAGAATTTCACCAATTTTTAAACTTCAATAAATCATTATTTCTATTTGTTAAATGCCAGAAACTTAACTAGAACATGTTTTAAATATATTTTTTGAAACTTTCCTTGTATTTTTGTGTTTAAACATTTAACATAAATAGGAAAGTCATTTATCTTAACATGATTAGTTTGAATTGTTTCAATGTAATGAATATTTATTGTTTCTAATGGCTCAATTACTTTTTGATCTGTGTAATTAAAATAAAGATTAGATTATAATTCATATATTAAACATTAACATTTTTGATTTTCATTGATTTTTTTGTTGAAGGGAATACAAGGTGTGTGTGAGACATTTCAAAACATTAAAGTTTCCTATATTTTAGTTCACCCAGAATGTAAATACAAATCAAAAGATATTCTTAATGACGGTAATAAATAATATTATTTAAATAGTGAATTGAAACTCTGTTTTTATTTAATTTGTGTTGTTTTTATCTCCAAATTGTGGCATTGGAAACATTTGAAAACGTAACACGATTGAAAAGTGTGAGTTTTACTGTGGATAAATGTTTGGGTCTGGTTCTGATGGACCGGTCTCTGTTTCAGGTCCACAAGCTGCTGATTGTGGTGGAGCTGCTGCTGGGAGAAATCCCCGACAGACTGCAGTTCAGGCAGCCGTCACTCAAACGCTCCCTGATGCCGTACTTCCTGCTGACCCAGGGTCAGTACACACACACACACACACACACACACGCTGCTTTCAGTTCCCCATTAGAACCACACCAGGCTGTTTTAAATGAATGAATCAGCGTTAAACAGAACGATGTAACGTTACGTCTGAGCCTTGGAGCTGGACTCCCGGTTTCATTTCCCGATCAGAACCGCGGCTCCACTCCAGGATCCGGTTCTGAAGCAGGATGTTCCATGAGTGTGGTGATGTAATGTCATACATCTGAGCTGCAGAAAAACATGAAATCTGAATGTCAGATGCGTTAAAACATTTCGTAAGATGAATTATTCGGCTCTGAATTGTTCAGCTGGAATCCCTCAGTGGGGAGTTTATGAATTATTGTTGGGAATGTAAATTATCGTGAAATGTAGAAAAGTTTGGTCTTTTTTTTAAGCAGGTCGGTGCAAAATTACAGGAGGAAATTGTAAAAATACAAGCAGCAGAGAGAAAAAGTCGACACAAACTCTGGCTGAAGTGGACAGAAGATGAGAAATTTAGTAAATTTATGGTTGTAAAACCTAAGAATATTAAACTTGGGATGATAATTTGAGGTCACGCACGCAGAAATCGGCTTTAAAAGGAGAAGAAACTGATCAATCTGACCAGTTTCTTCTGCAGCTACAACTGAGAGCGGAGCAGAGAAACAACTGATGGGGATTCATAAAAAATGACAGTACAGACTCTATAATTGATTCCCAGAAGAGGGCAGAGTAACTAGAAACTGTAGTCAAGAGAACTACTTCAGCAAATCAATAATTGATCAAATTTATCAACCATTTAATATTGAAAATTACATCATCAGACTGACCGAAATGTAAAGTTAAGTGGAAATTTTGGTATTTTAAAGGACCAAAATGACAATAAAATAACTAATCAGGCAAAAGAAAATATTTCCAAATCAGTTTCTTTCAATAAAAAATGTGTGTGTGTGTGTGTGTGTGTGTGCGTGCGTCTGATGTGTGTTTTCCCTCAGCGGTGAGAACTGGGAACCTGGCCAAGTTCAACCAGGCGTTGGAGCAGTTTGGAGAGAAGTTCCAGGCGGACGGGACGTACACACTCATCATCCGACTGCGACACAACGTCATCAAGACCGGTGAGCCAATCACAGGCCTCCGCTGCTCCCAGCCAATCACAGGCCTCCGCTGAGTGTGATGGAAAAGTTTGAAAACGTACCTTGAAAAGTGCTTGAGTTTTACTGTGTGTGTGTGTGTGTGTGTGTGTGTGTGTGTGTGTGTGTGTGTGTGTGTTCAGGCGTTCGGATGATCAGCCTGTCGTACTCTCGGATCTCTCTCGCTGACATCGCTCAGAAGCTGCAGCTCGACAGTCCCGAGGACGCAGAGTTCATCGTTGCCAAGGTAACCGGGATAAAAATGACTCTTAAAGGGGCGGTATTCTGTAAAATTAACCTTTTGTAGCTTTCTACATCATGACATAAACTCATTCCCTCATTAGAAAAATACTTGGAGGTTGTGTTGCTTTGATGATTATTTCATGTTCCATCTCCTTGGCAACCAGCTCCTTCAGACTAGTCAGAAGCAATTAGCAAAACCCTGCTGAGCTGAAATGCTGGTAAAAATGTTGTTAAAGGGTTAACAGAGGAGCCAGGTTGTCATGACTTCCTGAAGGTGGAGTTTCAGAAAGAGCAGGAGCTTCTTAAAGAAACGGCGGCATTAAATTACAAAATCAAATAATTTTTATAACACCTGGTTTTGCTATAAAATATACCTGGAAGAGGTGTGCTGTGGTGGCGCAGGCGTTAAGCACAACCCATGTATGGAGGCCTTAGTCCTCGACGTGCCCGTTGCAGGTTCGATTCCTGGCCTGGTGACCCTTGCCGCATGTCTTTCCCCATCTCTCATTACCAATTTTCCTGTCAATTAACTATCAAATAAAGGCCACTAGAGCCAATAAAACCTTTTAAAAAAATAAAATGTATACCTGGAAGAAATGACCACCCCTTAAAGGTGAGGCTGGTTTAATTAGACCGTTTTGCGCAGGCAATCCGTGACGGCGTGATTGAGGCAAGCATCAACCATGAGAAGGGCTTCGTCCAATCAAAGGAGACGATGGACATCTACGGCACCAGAGAGCCTCAGCTGGCGTTCCACCAGAGGATTTCCTTCTGCCTCGACATCCACAACATGTCTGTGAAGGTAATCCAGAGGTTCCTCCTGGCTGAAGCCAATCTGAGGAAACTGATCAGCTGCAGCTCCCGATCTGACTCTCTGTCTCCCCCTGCAGGCCATGAGGTTTCCTCCTAAAGCGTACAACAAGGACCTGGAGTCAGCAGAGGTAACGCAGCTTCACTTCTTTTTTTGTCACATGTAAGGAGGACTATTATGTAAAATCAACATTTTAGAGCTTTACATTAGCGGTTGGCATTTATTGTATCATTTTTTATTTATTGTGATACATTTCTTATATAAGATTTAAATATAACGTTGATGCAATAAATTTAATTGATGTTGAAAAACTCTTGAAATTTTATTTTTACAAATTTTCCTCCAGTTTTTCACATTAATAAATAGCAATAAATTAGAAAAGATAATTAAATGCAGTTATTGTGTGCAGTTTAGTAATAAAAATCACACTTCTTTATGTAATTGGTGTTTTAATTCATTTTTAGAGCATAAACGCTGTAAAATAATTGAAATATTAATGGTCAAAATGTGTAAACGACTGATTTCAATCTGTCTCTGTTTCTCTCTGTGATGCGTTCAGGAGCGTCGGGAACGAGAGCAGCAGGATCTGGAGTTTGCCAAAGAAATGGCCGAAGACGACGACGACAGCTTCCCATGAGCCTCTCCGCTGACTTCCTGTTCAAACAGGAAGTAGTTGTGTGTTAACAAATCACTTATTACCCACAATCCCCTCTGTTCCCTCTCTGTTTTCTGTGTTGCAGCTTTAAACTCTGCTGCTGTTTCTTGTTCCTGACACGAATAAATCCTGTTTTTGTTTAATCTGCTGCCTGTGCTTTTTACTGAGCGCGCTCAGAAGCAGTTAGAAGGCCGAACCACCAGGAGGCGCTGTAGAAAGAGAAACTGAAAGGATGATTAGTCAGAACGTGAAGTCAGAGATGAGTAATCGTGTCAAATCAAACCTGCACATGACGAACACGCATGACGAAAAGATCATGTCAGAACAGAACCAGCAGGAACCCGAACCAAAATGTTCAGAGATAAAAATCAGAACAAGACGGTCGCAATCAGATGGAGCCAGATGAATCACCTGCTGGATTTAAAACCAGAAATAAGAATCACAGTTCTGGAAGAAAATGTTTAAATAAACGAGGAAACTGAGAAGCTGGGTTAATTACGACGTGTCAAACTCAAGGTTCAGGGGCCAAATCTGGTTCACCACTGTTTTTTAAGTGGCCCTCCAGACTCTGGGGGAACGCATAAAAAACTTTTAAGCTAACAGTGTTTTTTGTTTTTAAATAAGTTTTTTTTCTGTTATTTTTTAACTTTTTCATACACAAGTCAACAGAAGACAAAAAAAATATTACCCTGTACTTTTTACTCTTACTTGAGTCATTTCTTGGATGACAACTTTTTATTTCTACTTGAGTAAAAATAGCTCTACTTTTCCCTCTGAGCGTAAATAAGCAGATGATTCTGGTTCTGCAGCTTCTGGCGCATTTCATGTTTAATCGGCGTTAAAAAGAAACAACATGTTGAGCCCAGTCTGAAACAGAAGAAGCTTCCAGGAATCTTATTTACTCATAACTTGAACTTTTCCTCCCTGGATCCTGGAGCCCAAACACCTCCCGGATCTGGATCCTGGCCCGGATCCAGTCGTCTCACATTAATCACATCTGGTTCTGGACCGGCTGAACTTTCTTGGAAAACGTAGCTGTGAGTCAGCTGATCACTTACAGCATCCAGGCGACATCAGCGGCGGGAACTTCTTACCTTTTTTCTCTAAAAGGCTGAAGAAAATCCTAAAATTTGGAAATTCCTGTTGCGCCAAATCCAAATGATTTCTCATATTTCTTCTCAAATTACATAAAAATTGTGAATTAATTATAAACAAGCTATTAAAGTTCCTCAGACTGTATTTTGTTTCAGAGGTTTTGAGTTGACAGAATTTTTGTTTTATTAATGTGTTTATTAAAAAGTTTTGTGGGAAGATTTCATTTAATCTCTGGCCTTTCTATGAAACTCCAAAATTAGTTGGATTTTCTAAGAATTAAATTGTTTTTGGGACCTTGAGGAAAGAAAAGAGACATGAACTGTGACTGAATGTAAAAATGTCATTTTTTTAAAACAAAACTATTTCTTTCCCCACTTTTCACGAGGAACTCTGCCACTTCTTCTTATCCATAAAATATATGGTCAAAAAACAAGATATGTATCATATGATGAACAAACTGAAATTCCCATAAAACCCCCGTTTTTCATTTTCATGTCGTATTTAAGTTGCTGTTCATATTTTACTGCTGGTTTGTTTTTATGTAAAATTTCGCCTGTTCCTGTTTTTGATGTTTTGTTTCTTTCACTTCTGGAAGCAGCTGGTGCCAGTTTTAGTTTTCAGATTGTTAGTGTATCTGATATTTATACAATATTTGTTGATTATGCTATTAATAAAAAAAATATTTGGCTTGCTAACTAAATATTAGCTAGGAAGAAAAATATTGAATTTGAACTGAAAATACATTTTTAGAAATTAAGTTTTCAGTCTGAGGCTAAATATTTAGTTAGGACCAAAACAGTTAGTTATCAAGCATATTGCTTAGTTTGAAAGATATATTTAGTATGAAGCTAAATATTTAGTTAGTAAGCTAAATTTTTTATTTTACGCTAAGTGTAAATATTTACTTTATACTAAAGTATTTAGTAATCCACATAATATTTAGAATGAGGTTAAATATTTAGTTTGACTCTATATATGTATTAATCAAGCTAAAAATGCTTAAACCAAAACATCTAATATGGAGTTAAATATTTAGTTTGATGCTAAATATACATTAATGTAGTATATAATGTAATACTACATTAAATACTAAGTATTTAATGTAAATATTATGAGTACCATAAACAGAATATTTAGTTGATACAAAATATTTGGTACTCCAGCTAAATATTTACTTTCACAAAGTATTTAAAAATCCAGCTAAATATTTGACGACAAATATAAATATTTAGATAGCAAGCTAAATTTATTTTGAAACTAAATATTTAGTTGATAATATATATATTTAGTATAAATATGAGTATCATAAATCTAATATTTAGTTGACACTAAATATTTAGTGATCAAGTTAAATCATTAGTTTAAACCAAAACATTTAGTATGAGGCTGAATATTTAGTTAGCCAGAAAAATAAGTGAAATTTAATAGAAATATCCTTTATTGTCCCATAAAGTGAATATTTCTGTGCAACAGCAGCAAACAACGATTAAAAGTAAGTATTCACAAAAAGACAGAATATAAATGATAGAAAACCAGAATAAATAGTAAAACACAGTACAGTAAGAGCAACATTTCGACATACAGTGTAGCTTTAAACTAAATAATGTAGTACAGTCCAAGGGAATCTGCAACTGGTTCATTTAAAAATGGTCAACTGTTTACTGTGCAGAGAAACCAGAGAAGGATGTAAACACTTACTGGGTTTATTGTAACTGTAACGCTCCTTTGAGAACCTTAAAAACTCCAGTTTTCCTCAGAAACGTTTACTGTAAATGCAATAAAACCAGAAGGAAATGCTGGGATTTTATTTCTCCGACTCAGGATTAACGGATCAGCTGGAGTCTGCGTCGAGAAGGAAACGATCCGAGTTTCCTGCTGACTCATAAGCTTCCAGAATTACTTAAAGAGCGACACACATGATGACACACAGGAAGAGAAAGCACAGTCACAATAAAAACACACCCAGCTTGATACTCAAACACACCTTCGGTACATTTCCACGGGTTCACCTGGAAATGTGCATGGCAGGAAGTGAGGCGGCTGGATGGAGGTCCAGACTCCTCCTCTAAAACTCCTGCAGTCAGGATGATGCAGAGTCGCCCTGCAAGGTTCACCCTGTACAGGAGCAGCTAAGATGGAAAACACTCAAATAATTCACTTTTTCTTACACAAAACCTCTAATTACTTTCACATTTACTGAATAATCAAACCTGCAGAAGAAGGCAAAATAAATGAAAACACAAAATATTACCAAGAGTTTTTGGTCTAATCTCTAGTGTAAAAAAATTGAAGTAAGACAAAACTAGCTTACACTTTTCTGCAAGATGCAAGAGCTTGTTTTAAGTCAATAATTCATAAAGATTAATAAAAATGTTTTTAAAATGAAATAATCTGCCATTGGAACTTGTACTTCCTTTAAAGTAAACCAAGATATTTGCACAAATAACTAGACAAAAATACTTGGTAATATTTTGTGGTTTTTGCAGTGTAATCTGATATATTAACAGGATGTTGATGTTGTAAATCTTGATTCTCCACTTTCTTGAAATTAAGCAAAAATAAACGTTTGTGCAACAAAAATGGTCATTTTTGCCACTGTCATTTTAAAAAATATTAATAAATGATTCCAGGTCCCTCACAAGTCCTTCATGTTTACAAAATCAAAAGAAATATGGTGCCAGTCAACTCGGATACATTTGTGCTGTTATCATGTTAAGATTTAAAAAAAAAAATGTTCAAAAGTCAGCAGAAATCAATTTATCCCTTTCCCCAGACAAAATATATAAATCAATTTTTATATTCTTGTGCAGCTACAGTTTTTGCAGAACAGTCGATTGATACCAGATTTGCATGATTTTTGTAAATTATGCAAATTCAAACAAAAAATTCACAAATTTTGTAATTTGCACAAATGTTTTTTTTTTTTTTTTGCTTCTTTACACAAACTTACCAATTTTTTGAACATTTTGTAATTTCTGTAAGGAGGGAGGCTGGTTCACCTTGACAACTTCTGGAAACATTTATTGATGTATTTATTATTAGCAGTACTAACTAACTAACTAACTAACTAACTAACTAGACAGTGGCACAAATAAAATAAATAAAATATAGAAAAAATAATTAATAAATACAAAAAATAAATTTAATAAATTAAAAAAGGATAATAATTAATAAAAAAAAACAATAAAAAAAGAAAGTCGCACAAAAAGCAGCAGCAGCAACTACAATAATAAATTTATATTTAAAAAAAAAACTAAAAAAAAAAGCATAGCGGCACAAACAAAATTATTTTCTGGACAGATGTCTCATTGTCTCATGTCAGTTTTGTTTAATTTAATAGGGGAGTGGTGGATAATTTGACTTGAATACTCAGAAGTGTCTCCGAGTCCACAGAAAAGGTGCGCGGTCACGTGGTTTACCTAACCGCCATCCAAAAGCTCCCTCCCTGCGAGGCTCTCTGTGCGCGTGCACAGCTGTGACGCATTCAGGGATTCAGAGACTTCGTAACTTCGGGCTTACTGCATGACTCTCCGTCCCCGTCAATGGGAAACCCCGCGGCGAAGCAGAGCTCAGATAAAAGGTCCAAACTGGTCCAAATGGAAGCTGAAAGACAAACTCCGGAGCTGCGCAGCGGACACGCACTGACACACACACACGCACAGCCACCCTGACAGACATGGACACCTGGACAGGTAGGTCTACACCTGGAGAACATGCCGCCAACAGAGCTGTCAGAACTAGCAGAGACAGCCGCTGGTTCTGGACTCGGCATGTATGGGAGGCTGGTGGTGCCAAAACAAGGAAATGCAAAGTAAAAATGTTAATTGAATTAAAGCCTTAAAAGTTATTAATTAGTGGTTTATTAGCATTAACAGACAGATTTTGGGCTGAAATAAACAGTTTCCAGTTATTTTCTGGGTACATTTGTATTTATTTAGCCAAAAACTGAAAGATTAGCAAATGTTAAAGAATTGAACGTCATCCCTCAGTCTTCAGCATCACTTGTGTTTCATGAACACTACCGTGATCTCAGAAGATGATTAAAAGTCCTGGAATTAATTAATTATTATTATTATTTGTATTGATAATGTGTTGCAGATATAGATGAAAATTATACTAATATAAAAACAAAATTATACCTTTTTTTCTATTACAAATTAAAATTTCTTCCATCCCTCTTTATAGCCAGGAGGCATCTTGGAGTTTGGATGAATGTTTTTTTTTTTATTGTCGTGAACTAAAATTACCGTACTGATTTTCAGGAAGCTTTTTCTTAAAGTTGAGGTCAAATTTGTTTTACAAAAAGATGAGAATGCTGCCAATAAATTTACAAAAAAGGACAAGATTTTAACATATTTCAAGTGCAAACAACATTTTCAAAAATCTACTTGGAAATCTACTTTTGATAGAAATAAAATAATTTCCTGAGGAATTGGCAACAGGAACTGCATGCGCAAATCGTACTGAAAATGTGAAAATGGCTTCTGCAAAAAAAAAAAAAGCATCACAGGCTTGGAGTTCAAGAGATATAGTGGAACAAGAAGTTAAATTAGAAAGGATCTAAAGCAGGGGTGGGCAATCATTTTCCTCGAGGGCCGGTGTCCTGCAACTCTTAGATGTCTCCCTGGTCCAACGCACTTGAATCCAACAGCTGAATCACCTCCTCAGTGCAGTCAGGTTCTCTAACGACCTCATTATTTGACTCAGGTGTGTTGAAGTGGGGATACATCTAAAAGTTGCAGGAGACCGGCCCTGGAGTTGCCCACCCGTGATGTAAAGGGATTGGTCAAGAGTTTTTGGTCAGAATATACGGAAATACAGAAATTTAAAGTTTAAGAATTTCCCTAAGGGAAATTAAATAACATGTTAAAGGGGAAAGACGGAAAGATGAAAATACAGAAAATGTTTTGTGAAAACGTTGTAATGACTAATGAAAATTGTCACAAAATTTCCAAATGATTTTAAAATCATTCACAAATTTAGCGAATGATTTGCTAAATTCACTAAATCACTAAATTTGATAAAGTAATTTAGCTAAATTTGCAAATTTAGCAAAAAGCCTTTTGCACAAACTCATCTAAAAATCAACTGAAATTAGATATCGTACACCAATAATCAAATGTGTCTGCATTTTAGTTTCAGTTCTGGTTTCTCATTTTTATTTTTGTAGTCTTATTCCTAGATAAATTTGGCACTAATCTAAGGAGTTACTTTGTTTCTTTCCTTCAGTTATCATCCTGTTGCAGTACTTCCTCTTTGCATCTTTGGTCCAATCGGCTCCGGTCGGCTTGCCATCCAACTTGCCGCCTGCATTCAGAGAAACGGCCGTGGAGGCCAAGACGCTCGGGGACAAAATCCTCAAGGACATTTCTGCAACGCACGCTGCCACAGTCAAGGTAAAAACAATCAGTTTGGTTGGTCCAGATTGGTTGGTGTTTTCTTCTTCTCCTTTGGTTTTTAATGCGCTCCTGTCCTCCTCAGGCTTTCAGCCTGGATTCGTCAGCATCCAGCCTGCAGTTGATGGCAGCGTCGATGAGAATCCCGTCCTCTCCTGTCCTCAAGGCGCCGTCTGAGCACTTTACCCTGGTCAGTCTAAGGACGGGTGGGTTGGGTCTGTTGGGCGGTTCCATGTTGTGACTGAAGGATTTCAGTCCTTCAGTCTGGTAGCTCAGGCTGTTGTAAGGGTTTCTCATTGGGTGTTTATGGGAAAAAGGGAACATTTTTGTGTATTCAGGAGATCCTCAGGCTTGTTGAGTAGTAGTCAGAATTTTGTCTGATTCTAAGAAAAGCCTTTGGGATGATTTTTGGTTTAAGTGGTTCTTCATAGCCTTTGAGGCGGTTTGCACAAAGACTCTGTTTCTTGACAGTTCAGAGAGTTTGGCATCTCTGAGAATTTGATGTCTCTGAATGATGAAATGGTTCCATAAATCTAAATCTGCGACTTGTTGAGTGAGTCTTCATGTTTAGTCTGTTGTGGTTTGGTATGTCCTTAAAAAGTTTAGAGATCATTCCGTTTCTTCTTCTGGTGTTCATTTAGTTTATGTTTGGTTTCTTTGTGGATGTGTTAGTTTAAAATAGTTTGAGGCTAACTCAGTGCTTAATTAGTTGGAGTATCTTACAAGGTTTTAGGAATCCTAGAGGTAGTCCGGGTTGGGACTTGCCTCTTCTTCTTTTTGGTTAATTAGACAATGAGTCATTTTTTGTTTGAGAAATTTTGTAATTGAGCTCCTGGTATGAAGAGAAACATTAAGGATCATAATAAGGTGAATCTTTATGTTTCATTTAGTTTCTGTCAGGTTTTGGTTACAGTGGTTCAGTGGTTTTAAGGTTGGGGGAAACTTGAAACTGCCACTTCGCATGTTACTCACCAGCTTGTTGCTAGGTAACTATAGAGCGAGTGAGGCTAAGCTAGCCACTAAGCTAGCTTAGATGACCATGAGGGGTTGAGATTTAAGCCTTTCCTCTGCCTACCTTCCCCAGAATGCAGTGCGGTTCTTGATCAGTGTTCAGTGAAATTATTGAATATTGTATTGGATGTATTTTCTATTGATACTGAACAAGTGTCTATTGCGTTAGATATCGTTATTGTTTTATTTCCCAGCCTTAAAGTAGAGGTTCAGATGGTCCTTAGGAAGATTTATAGTAAATAAAAGTGAGATTTCTGAATCCATAAAAGCTTTTATTCATCAGTAATTACCTTAAATTATTTTATTATTATGGTGTTAGTGCATGAAGTTGAGCCTGGTGTTTCCTGGAGGTTTTATGGGACATTGAAGGTTTTTGGGAAAAAAAAGAAAATCTTACCAAGTATTTTTGGTCTAGTTTCTAGTGTAGATATGTCAGTACACTTTAAATAAGACAACGATAACTTACAAGCAACTTTTCAGAAAAATATATGAGCTTGTTTTGAGTAAATAATTTCTTAATATTGATGAAAAATGCTGCTATGTATTTTTAACCAATATTACAGAAAAGTTAGTTTTCTTTTATTTCAAGTTTTCTAAGATATTTGTACTGGAAACAAGACCAAAAACAACTGGTAAGATTTTATTTTTGTCAGTGTTCATGTTTGTGAATATTTCTGCTCTAAACTTCTGTAGGAGTTTAATCATGTTTTTGTTTGTCGCCCCCTGCAGGAGACATGTGTTAGCCACATGCTAGCAGGTGTTCAGATGTACCAGAACCTGCTGGAGGTTCTGTCCAGCAAAGTGATCGGTCTGGATGACCTGAGAGCGGACCTGCGCGACCTGCTCAACCACATCAACAAGGTAAAGCCTCGCATCATGTGACCGACTGTCATGTGATCGACCGTAGTCTGATTGGCTAACAGCTGTCTGTTTGTTGCAGCTAAAGGAGGTGGCGCAACTTACGGTGGACGTTTCGGATCAGAACCTGAGCACGGACCTGGCCTCTCACCTCCAGGACAGCCACAACGTCCAGGTGGCCCTCCAACTGACGCTGACTCAGCTGCGCTCCTTCTGTCATGACCTGAACCGGACCTTCAAAGTCCTCTCCATCAACAGGCCCTGAGCTGCAGCTGCACGCTAAGCCCCGCGCACCGGGGTGACTCAATAGCTGTGCTTCCATTGACTATAAAATTGCACAATTTTACATTTCGAAATATTTTCACTTATTTAGTGAAAATATTTAGGATGAGGCATCAAAATTGGTTTATTTTGCAAACCTGCAGTCACACAAGTAACATGACCAACAGCAGGATGTGACCACTGGTGGAAACCGTGAAGAAGACGACGACAGGAAGTAGTCAGAGGTTCATGGCGCTGAATGTTTTTAAACAACTTACAGCGTGAACAAACTTATTCATGTGTAATTTTAACTGCATTTCTTATTTAACATGTTTTTGTGAGTATTAGCAGAATATTAGCTGAATTTCAAAAACAATTCTGCACAAAACTTTGAAGATATTACGCTAATGTACAAAAACAGTTTGAAATTAAATTAAATAAGAAAAGGAACAACAGGCCTTCACAGTGCTTCGCTGCTCGGGCCTCATGAAAATTACACATGAATAAGGTTGTTCACCAGATAAGTCTTTAAAAAAAGATGCAGCATCGTCATCCTCCAACAACTTCCTGTTGTCTTCTTCATATTTTCCACAAGTAGTAACATCCTGTTGTTGATCACGACTCCTGTGACTCAAGGAAATTTTGCAAACTGCATTAACTTTGATACAGCCGAAAACCCCAAAATCCTAGCAGTAAAACGTTTTTTATCAAAAAATGTAAGTTTTTCTGAAATTATCCAAATTTATTTTTATAATTACAATTTTTTTATAGTCAGTGAAGGGACAGCTACAGACAAAGTTTTGTGCATATCAGAGCTCAATCAGAACGGACTGAAGGATCCAGTGCGGTTTGGTTCTGCTAGATAAACATCCTAGAAGCTGCAGGCCGGTTATTGGACCATCTACGCTGAATCAGATCCAGAAGAATCCTGAAGCTCAGTGTCTGTCCCAGCACGTCGGGTCGCTCCACATGTTGAGGTTTGTCCCTGCTCTGCTGCAGGGACAAACGTGTTTACAAACCTTCTAAGAAGCCAGAAAGAACTGACTGAGTTTTGATGAGGGTTCTGCAGGTCTGGACCCGCTCGGCGCTTGGAGGAATCTCTCCTTCTGCTGTTTATCAGCCTCATTAGCGGAGAAGCTGCAGACTGAAAGCAAACAGTTTGATGAATGTTGAAGTTTCTTATCACCCGAGGCTGAAACGGATCAGAGTTTAATTTTTATTACTGCAGAGACAATCAGATCAACCATATCTTACATTTGTTTACTTACAGTTAATGTAAACAACCTCCGGACTACATGAGCATGATGCTGCCACCTGCCTGCAAAATGAGAAACATTTTTTACTCCTCTACAACCAAAATATCAATTTTTGTATGAAAACATTCATCACCTTCAAACAACTGGGATCCAGATGTAACTTCCTGTTTATTGACCTGCTTTTATTCTGAAGCAGCAGCAGGAAGTGAAAGTATTAGGATCTCTTTTTCTATGTGTTCAAGGTAACAGAGACTTTAATTCTAAAAATCCTGTTGACTCCAGTCACCAAGAGAAGCCTTTATTTGTTATTTATCAACTGCAGATGATTTATGTTGTTTTTTTTATTTATTTATTGATATTTATTAGGTATTTATTGATGTATTTATTAACATCACTGACGGGTTGTTGGATATTTTTATCTTTATTTATTTATTTGAGTCGGACTGAATCCAGGTCAGACGGCCACCGAGGGCGAGAGAGCCTGACAGCAAACAATGATGATGTCATCACTTCCTCATGTCCTTACCTGACCTCAGGATTTGATCAAGATTTCAAAATAAAATGTATATATTTTTTTTAAATATTTATTATGTTTATTATGTTTATTTGGAATAAATTTTTATTCAATTTTGGAGAAATTTAGATGAATTCTATGTTTTATTCTATGTTTTAAAAATTCTATGTAAATTTATAAATTAATTTACTAATAAAACAGTCATTTTTAAAGGATACCATATAAAATCAACTTTTTTTAAAACTTTACATCATGTTCTAATGTTATTCCCTCATCAAAAACAAACCTGGTTGCTTTGATTCTTTTCTGCATGTTTGAAAAAGCCTTCAATCTCACTTTTCCCTTCAGACTAGCGGCAGCAGCAGTTGGAAAACACATAGTGTAACTGTGCTGAGCTCTTATGAATGACTGTAAATGGCATAATGAGGAGCATTGTCGTGATGATAGATTGAATGATGTCAGAAAGAGTGGAGCTTCTTAAAGAGACAGCGGCCCAATTTCAGGTTCTCAAGTTGCAAAGTTAAATATCATTTCAGTTGTTTGTAATAGAGAGTTGGGTCGTAACTAGTTACATTTACTTGAGTAATAAAAAAAAAATCTCTAAAAACTATGCTGTACTTTTTCATTTTATTTGAGTTACTTATGAAGTATCGTTGCTACTCTTAAGTAAAATTTCTGGATTCTCTACTGAACTGTAAATTACAAAAATTCACCAGACATACATGCAGTTTTTGTTAAAGTTTCATAAGTTTTATATTGAAATAAATTGTTTAAATATATTTATTTTATTCATAATTAATTATTTCCATTTTGGTTTCTAAACTGCTCAAATTTCCTCATAACTTTAAATTTTGGTTTGTCTGATGATGTAATTTTTAAATGTTAAATGATTTATGTTTCAATCAGTTACTCAGTACTTTAGTCGCCTTTTTACCAAATACCTTTTTACTTTTGAGTAATTTCCTTGATGGCTACTTTTTACTTTTACTTTAGTAAAAACATGTTTAAGTAGAGATACTTTTACTTGATTTCAATCCATTTTTACACACTCTGCTCTCCTCTGTTGATGAATACAACATTTTTATAATAACTGAAAGCAACTCGATTGTGTTTGGAAAATATGTAACACCGCCCCTTTAATACACCTTTTCTGTAAAAACTACGTTAGATCCTTAAAATAATAGGAAAGTGATATTAATTAATTAAAACACATTTCTGTCCTGCTCGAGTCCAACCAGCAGAGGGCGCTGCTGCAGCAAAAACCGCATAGGGATCCTGATAAGGAAGAAAACAAGGTGATACTGCAGAGGTTCATATCTCTGACATAAACTGAAACATTCAGGTTTTGTATCTGAAAGTCTGATATCAGCATCCTGAAAAGATTTAGAAAGAAAAGATTATGGGAAACCTGGAATAATTATTAATGTAATTTATTAATGTTTTCTATTGTTTTTATGTAAAGTATTTTTATTTTTAGCCTCAAAGCCTAAGAATCAGCTGTTTTTCTCATATATTTCATAATGTTTTTCAGTCTCATCATCCTCTGCTGTCTTTGTCCATCCCTCCATCTCCTCCATCCAATCCTCTTCCTCCTCTTCCTCCTCCTCCTCCTCCTGCTGTCCTTGGAGCTGCTGTTTCAGGACCAGGCTGCAGTGTTCTGCTGAGTAGCGGTGAAACAGCACTCGCTCGTCAGCAGATAGCTCTGAGCTGAGCCCCAGAGCCCCTCAGGAGGGAAACTACGACTCCCAGAATCCTCCGCTGCAGCCCCAAAGTCGGTGCAGATCCGAGAGGAACCCCAGAGGAACTCTGGGAGACGTGGTCCGACTCCATCAGCTGCTCCCGGAGGCAGAGGGAGGAGAGGCTGACGTGCCATGACAACAGTCGGAGGGAGACGCGCTGAGAGGTGAGACCATCTGTTTGTTTCTCTTTCTGTGTCTCTTCATCGTCCTCCGTCCCTCCTGTCTGCTGTCCAACCTGTCCAACCCTCTGCGTCTTGTCTGACGGTGTGTCTTACAGCCGGGAACATTGTGTGTTTGTCTCAGAACTGCAGAGACAGTGTGTGTGTGTGTGTGTGTGTGTGTGTGTGTGTGTGTGTGTGTGTGTGTTAAAACATCTCCACCCAGCCTGTAGTATCTCCCAGACCTCCTGAGATGATGCAGCAAACAGGAAAACACAGAAATCAGGACACAAAAATCACAGAAATGAAACGAAAAACGTTTGAACACCATCTGCTACAGCGGTGTTCAACCTGTGGTCCGGGTCCTTCTGTGGACCCTGAACGGATCTTGTGTGGCCCAGTGTTTTATTTTAATTTTTATTTATTGCTGACAAATTAAAATCTTAAAATAGAAAATGTTGGCAACAGTACCAAGTATTTAGAATCTGAGCTTTTTCTTGTCATAAGAAAAAGTCACTTGTCACTTTTGCTAGACGATAAATCTTCCCAGAACTTATTGCAATAAACGATAACATCGTTTATCGTTATAAACGATAATATCTAGATAATATCTATATGGTTGGTGATAAAGCCAACTACATAGTTGGCTTTATCACCAACTATATGGTGATAAAGCAAGAACATGCCATCAAATATCAATAAACTTTAAATTCTAACAAACATTTAGCACTGGAACTGGAAGATATTTTAAAAATTCTGAATAAATAAATAAATCAAAAAATGAAATGGATTATGAAGTCTCTGTAAACAACATTGTCTTTCAGTTAATTGAGACCAAAACAACAGACTGAAGACTTTATTTCTACCAATAATCTCCCAATTATTGGTAGAAAGAGAGAAAAGAGAAAACCAATAAACCATGTAAATGTAAATAAGTTTGTTTTAATTTATGATACAATTTATTGATTTATTGCGATCCAGATCTTAATAAATTTATTAAACTTGTCTTTAAGTTTTAACACCAGTGAATTAATTCCTGCTTTTATTGATCAGAATGAACAATTGTTATTTTTATTTTCAATCAACACCTTTTAAAATTTGCAAGTTATATTCCTTCCTTTTAATGAGGCAAATATGAAAAACCATTTTACAAAAACTTACACATTCCTTTACAAAAATGTAACTATTTTACTAATTTAATTAAAATATTGCAACTTTGTTGATGAGTTATAGAAAAAGTGAGTATTTTTCCCTTATTTTTGGAATCTTTTCAACCTGAAAATTTTGACCAACGTGACAATAAGTTTGGACACCCTGATCTACTGCGGCTCATATTCTGGTTTCTCTCTCCTCATCTCAATATTTGATGATATTTTTAACTCTTAATGAGTTCCCAGCAGGAGCTGCAGCAGAAGTCTGAATCTGAGTAAACTTCATCCATGGTCAAGTTTATGGCTGCAGCCAAGGATTAATTTAGTCATTAATTCTTCTATTTTGATGATTATTGGTCAAAAAAATTGGCACAATCTGTACATTTTTCATTTATACACTTAAGTCTTCTTTATTCAATATTACAAATGCATTAAAATATGAAAATAAGTTATTTGGTTCATTTTTAAATCAGAAAATAAAAAATTTGCCTATTATGCAATAACATCATCCTTTTGTAGCAAAGGATGCATCTGCAACTAAAAAATTTCTTCTAACATGTGAAAAGGTCAACTTAACATCAGTGTTGGGCTGATTTGGTAATTCATTCCAAGATTAACCAACCGATAATTGGAGATTATCAGGTGATCAATATGATTTTTGTTTTTCTGAATTTGAATCAGGTGAAGCTAAAACTGCCACCAAATGAATTCTGCACATAAGATATTTACAAACAAATGTATTTTCATCTTAAATGCAAAATTTATATAATTTTGACTTAATTACTGCTTTATGTTGTTTTTTCAGCAAATGTACTACAGTTAATGATTTATTGATTATGATTATTATTATCTATTCTTTTAACAACAGATTCATTACGAATAATCAGATTAATCTTTTCATCCCTAGTTGTAAAACTGACTCTTTTTTTTAGCTTTATATTGTGTTATAATGTCATTCCCTCATCAAAAACATGCATAGAGTCTTACTTTGATTCTCTTTGCATGTTTGAGGAATTCTTGAATCCCATTAAGCTCCTTCAGACTAGCAGCAGCAATTAGCAAACACCTGGTGGAACTGTGCATCTGCTGAGCTCATAATACAAACTATGTCTTAGTCCAATGCTCCTAAGAACAATAATAAAGGATTAATGGTGAAACATTGTTTTAATGATGTGCTGAATTCTGCGTGTCAGAAACAGCAGGAGCTTCTTAAAGAGACAGAGACCCAATTTCTAGGTGTGAAATTACAAAGTCAAATTTCTTTTAAGTCAACAGAAACCAACATCGATGATTGTGTTATAAAATGTCACTTTGTCTCTGAAAAACCCATTTTTAAGACATTTTTTCAGTAAAAACTATATTAGATGCTTTTGCTCCGGAGATTTTCTCTAACAGGGAGTCATCTTTCAGAGGAGGAAGCAGAAACCTGCAGATATTAACCAAGATGAACGTTTCCTGCTTGGAACATCAGGTTTTACCAGAGCAGGACGAAGTGGGTCAGTAGCATCAACTGAGAGACGCCGTCTCCCTGCTGACTTCTTGCCTCAGGACTTTGTGTGTCTTCACACACCAACCCTGTGTTTCAGCCGAATCCTTAACGAGGCTGTGCAGAGGTCAACTGCTCTGGGAGTTTGGAGGAGGAAGAGGAGGAGGGACTGAGATCATCTGGATTTCTTCAGGAAGCTGAATGTTTCCTGTGGACCAGCTGGTCATTGTGGTGCCTTATTTACCGTGTCAGGCTTTGATAAACGCCTGATATTGCCTTTATGATGCAGTCTGGATCAGAAACACAACAGAATTGGGAAAGATGAGTGTTGACGTGTGACATTAACAATGAAGACGTGTCATCAGATCCAGGGTTGAAGCTGCTGGTCAGTTTCAGGGCAAAGATCAGATTCTGGTGGAACAGGATGAAGACGGACATTCTGGAGTGAGAAAACCTGAAGAACAACGCTCCTCCTCATGCTGTTATTAAAGTATTACTCTGAGCAGTAGTTTGTATGACGAGCTCAGCAGACTCTCAGTTCCACCAGGTGTTTGCTAATTGCTACTGCCGCTAGTCTGAAGGAGCTCCGTTTAGGTTGAGGTGTTCAGGGACCCCTGAATGGCTGCCACAGGAGATTCAAGGATTCCTCAAACATCAAAGCAACACTGCAGGTGTGTTTTTGATAAAGGAATCATATTATAACGTGATCTAAAGCTAAAAAAAGTAAATTTTACAAAACACCTCCTCTTTAAAAACTATTTATCATCAGGCAAAGTTAAATCAAAACTGTCCCAGTGCAGATCAGATGGTCATAAAATGTTTCTTAGCCGTAACGTAAACTAGCATGCATAAGCAGCTTCAGCAGCAAAGATAATATGTGTTTGATGCTGTTTGACATTTTGTTCCTTCTGTCCCACTGTCCTCTGTCTGTCTCCTGTCTCTGAGCAGATAATCACAGAGCCATGTCTGCAGGCCTGGAGGACACAGACAACGTGTTCGGTGAGCCTCACAGAACCACTAATGGACTCATTTACACATTAATGATGATTATGCGCCTCGTTCTGAGCACACTAGCACCCCCTGCTGGTCATTATTAGGCAGTGATGATTTATCTACATGAAATAACTGAACAGGAAGAACTCAGCAGCTGGTAAAGTCAAAGAAATCACTTGAAAACATCTAAAAGTCTGCAGGATTCAGCTTTCCTTCTCTTCCTTGTTCTTTGTTCTCCAACATTGCCTCGTTTTCCTCCCCCACCCTCCGATTCATCCATCCATCATCCCTCCATCCTCTGTTTCATTAAATCTCTATCTTCTCTCTCTCTGTCGCATCATTTTACTGCCCGACACATCTTCCCTTCCTCCCCCATCAAGTTTACCTCCCCCATCCGTCTTCCCCCCTGGGAAATAAACCTCCATCAGCTCAGTGTGTGTGTGTATGTGTGTGTGTGTGTGTGTGTGTGTGTGTGTGTGTGTGTGTGCACGCGCGCACGCGCGCGCTGTGTGTGTGTGGGAACCCTTTATTCCTCTGAGGAGGTTGTTCACATCCTGAATAAGAGTTCTCCTAACAAGAGAGCAAACAGACGTGCACTGCTGCCATGCTGGTCGCCATGGAGACGGGAGGTTAATACATCAAGCGGCAGAAATAAGTTTAAATTATCGACAAAACCAACAAAACCGAGACAGAATGTTTCAATGCAGAGATATTTTTACAATCACAGAATATCAACAAGACAAAGTTCTTGTTTGTTTTATTTGCTTTTAGAGGCCATTTAGTCTAGTGTGTGTGTGTGTGTGTGTGTGTGTGTGTGTGTGTGTGTGTTGGTCAGCATGCTGAATATTTGATGGCGCTCTGATGGACTGAGTGGGAGGAGGAAGAGCTTATTAAGTTAAAAACTTGATGCATCATCAGAACAAAACTGTGGAATAAACATGAACTGATGTTAGACAGTTCATCCATCCATCATCCATCCATCCATCCGTCCATTGTGGATGGATGTGGATGGATGGATGTCCAGTATCATGGCGGTATTGAGCAGGTCATTAAATCACCATCATATCATTCCTTGAGGTTTTTTAAACCACTTCCTTCCGGTCTGGGCTTCATGGCGTTTGTTTATTTTTACAGATTAATTTTTTCACCTCCGGTTTTCTAGAGCTGCTTCCTGAAGCATCAAGCTTCTCCGCAGTAACTGAATGAACCCGTCTCCTGTCGCAGACCTGAACGAGGCCGTCCCGGAGACGGAGCTGCTGGACAACAGCATCCAGAAGGGCCGGGCCCAGCTGTCCGTCAAAACGCGCCGCCACCGGCCCTCGCGCTCCCGTTACCGTGACAGCGTGAGCTCCACGGAAGGAGACGACGGCTTCGACAGGAAGGTAGAGTCCAGCCTGAAACTCTGGTGTGTTTTATACCAGCCATGATCCGATCGGCTGATCTTCTGAGTGTGTTACCAGGAAAGTCCGGTACAGTCCGCGCGCTCACCTCTACACTTGGCCATGAGAGGCTCCTCCCCCTCACCTGATTTACTAGTGTCGTCCCGAAGCCCCGCCTTTTCCTTCGACGCATCGCTAGTGAGACCAATCAGAAGGAATCACACAGAGCTTTTGTTTTGAAAAAAATATGAAAAAGAATCTTCTTCCTGTTTCACCTTGCCGTTTCAGGGGCGTCGGTCTCCAGAGGACGAGGGCGCCTCATTGGTCGCTCCACCACGGGGGCGGTACCATCAGCTGACCAACGCCACATCACAGGAGGCTCTGGTGACGCCAAGCAGCTCGCCGTCTAAATCCTGCCCCTCCTCCAACTGCTCACCTGTATACATGAGGAGGAACAGGAGGCCGGACAGCGAAGGTACACACATCTGGATACACACCTGGACACACACCTGGATGCACACCTGGACACACACGAGGACACACACCTGGATACACACCTGGACACACACCAGGACACACACCTGGATACACACATGGACACACACCTGGATGCACGCCTGGACACACACCAGGACACACACCTGGATACACACATGGACGCACACCTGGACACACACCTGGACACACACCTGGATGCACACCTGGATGCACACCTGGACACACACCAGGACACACACCTGGATACACACCTGGACACACACCTGGACACACACGAGGACACACACCTGGATACACACATGGACACACACCTGGACACACACCTGGATGCACACCTGGAAACACACATGGACACACACACAGC
>NW_015115921.1:38612-38963 GCF_001443285.1 Poecilia latipinna
GCCAGGACACACACATTGACACACACCTGGATACACACGTGGACACACATCTGGAGACACACCTGGACACACACCTGGACACACACGAGGACACACACCTGGATACACACATGGACACACACCTGGACACACACCTGGATGCACACCTGGATACACACCTGGACACACACCAGGACACACACCTGGATACACACCTGGACACACACCAGGACACACACCAGGACACACACATGGACACACACCTGGATACACACATGGACACACATCTGGATACACACCTGGACACACACCTGGACACACACGTGGACACAGACCTTGATACATTCATTGTCACACACCTAAACACACACC
>NW_015115921.1:42328-47352 GCF_001443285.1 Poecilia latipinna
ACACACATGGACACACATCTGGATACACACCTGGACACACACCTGGACACACACGAGGACACACACCTGGATACACACCTGGACACACACCTGGATGCACACCTGGACACACACCTGGACACACACCTCAAATCTGTAGCTCAAGTCTTAATTATAGGAGCTATAAACACAACTTTAACGCACCTGGATACAAACTTGTAAATACAGTGAATTAACCTACTTGGATACACACCTGGAAAACACACCTGGATACACACAAAAATTCAAAATTGCATGCAGATACAACTGGGAAACACAAATAATTTCATTCATCTGAGATTTGTCTTTGCTTTTGATATAAAGAGCTGAACAATTAAACGCACCTGGATACATCGCTTAGCTTATATTGATGATTATTGGAGTCATAAACACAACTGGAAACAAGGACACAAAACAATTTAATACTGTAAATGCACAATCCTGATAGTGGGTGTTATAAACACACCTGTAACTCTCCTGTAAACAGGTAATCACATGTTCCTGCTCCTAATTTATGATCACTTGTTTGTTTCAGTTCTGGTTTCTGACACAAGCCGAGACACGAGTCCAGCCGATCCCGGCAGTCCGACCGTCGTCTTTGATAAGAAGACAAAGAGACGTTTCCTGGATTTAGGGTGAATAAACTGAGTTCTCCTGCATGCTAAACATAAAAGCTGTGTTTCTGTCCAACCGTCTCAGTCGGTGATGGTGTCCTTTGTGTCTCAGGGTGACGCTCAGACGTTCCTACATCAGAGTGAGGAAAGATAAATCCAACAGGCTCTCTGTGGGCAGCAGGTGGGTCCATCACCAACATAACCTTCTGCTTCCTGCAGAACCACATGATTAACCGGTGTTGGACATGTCTCCTGTCCTCAGAGAACCGTCTGAGAGTCCGTCTCGGTCCTCTGGATCTTTCGTCTCGTTTTCCTGGTTCACTGAAGGTCGGGGGTCCTTCTCCTCCTCTGGAACTCCTCCATGTTCCCCCAAAATCCCCCCGCTGGGCTCCCAGAGACCCAGGAAGTCCCACTCACAGGTACTTTCTTCTTTAGGCCTGAAGTACGAGGTCCAGAATATGGTTCTGAACGAGAAGTAAAGAGTTTTTGCAGTTTTTGGATGTACTTGAATGCATCATTTTGCAGCTGATCAGGATGTTTTTTCAGGCCCAGAATAAATCACAAGAAAACATTTTAATCGCTGGAAGGTTCTTTTGCCATTACATGAACATGACTGACAGCAGAGCAACACAAACAGCTAGTTGAGAGAACTATTATGTAAAATTTACATTTTGCATGTTCTTGTTCTTCCATTTGGGTCTCAAGTGCTTCTAAAACAGCCCAAGCAATTAAAAAACCTCACATTGCCATTTTGAGGCAGTAACTTAATGTTTTTTGGTGTCTGGAAAATGAGCTGTTTCAAAAACCTGGTGATTGTTAAGCCATATTCAACAGGCAATGTGCCGTTATTTAGCAACCCCAGCCGAACATAGGCCAACCCAAGCTGACCTGCAGCACATTTGGTCAGCTAGTTTTACGGCTGTATGTATGTACAATGGCTGCTGGAAAAGACAAGTGTTTTCTTGTTGACTTACCTCCCAGAAACCACTTGCTGCATTCTGGTTGGTTGTGGAGAAGGCTCTACTTGCTTTTCAAGATGTGTGACTATATAATTGTGTCTCTGCTTGCAGCCATTTTCATGTGTGAGTAAAGGTTGGGTTGGAGGCGTGGCTAGCAACAGCTTACTTGGACTTAAAGTGACAGAATCCCTGAAACAGATCATTCTGACCTGAACAGACAAAATTCTCATTATCTAAGAATGATTTGTGGAAAAAAATTAAAATAAAATAATGAACATGTTTTGTATAGTCCATAAATCTATCCTAACCTGATCAGGGAAGCATAATAACATTTTAGGCTGCATTCACACCATCAATGTTTAGTGTGCTTTACTGGAACTCTAGTTTGTTTGTTTAGAGGTTCGTTTGGGGACGTGTGAATGTGCAATCAAACTCTGATCAGGACAAAAAACAAAAAAAACTCTGCTCTGCCTACAATCCCAGGTCTCAGTTCGGTTGAAGTGAACTGATTTGGCATCTGATGGAGCAGTGTCTATCTGCAGCAGGTAGATTAGTTCTGATTGGCTGACGGGGTCACATGACCCGCCAGCTGCGGTCAGTGAAATATGTGCTGGTCAGATTCAGCAGGACGCTCCGGTTTCCGACTCCTCTCCTCCGCAGCAGAGATCCTTCAGCAGGAGCCGCAGAGCGATGTCTCACTCTGAGGCGAATGCTGGAGTATGTTGTCTGCTCTGCTGGGATCCAGGAACGATTGAAACCCACCAGTGGGCTGCTGAAGGCTTCCTCTGACCAGGGCCGGCCCGAGCCTCCATGGGGCCCTAAGCGAAATTTGGTTTTGGGACCCTCTGGTTCTGCTAACAATGTGGACTGGCTGCTATCAGCAGTCCGATCATTAGATCATTCACACACCTGCTATAAACTTATTGCATCTCTGTCAGTGCTGTTTACATTATATACATGTATAATATAGGACACATTTATTGGCCAAGTGATTTATCAACCAGTTGATGTCTGGGCGCCGATTTTCTTAATTTTGGGGGATCGTGTTTGGCCGATATTTACATATGAAGCCCATATTATCCTCTAATCTTATCTTTGTCAGCAAAGGTTCATAAATCAGCCTCTGTTCTCTTCTGCTCTGCAGTGAGAGGTTTGACTGACAGACCAACCAGGTCAGGTCTGAACATTTACAGTTAACAATATTCACCCCACTGTTGCCAACAGTGACTGTTTTACTATATTTAGCGACATTTCAGACAAAAGACAATTATATCAGCCAAAATCAAAATCAGCAGGTCAGGCTTTTTAAAGATCGGTAACCGGCCAGAAAACTGCAATCGGTGCAGCCGACATTCTTTGATTACATAAATTTATCTTAAGCATAACTCCAATAGCTAAAAATGTAATTTATACCAGGCGAGTCTTTCTCCCCTGAGAATGTGGACCGGTACCGGTACTGGACTGATTTTATGCCTTCAAATGATTTTAACAGAAGTTTCACATAACTGAGAAGTTGATGTAAAAATAATGTTTATTTAGCCACAAAATGATTTTGCTCAGCAGCAAACAACAAATCTCAACTACAGCATAGAGCAGCTCGTCGATGTAGCAGCCATGTAGCCTGACGTAGAAACATTCTGCTAGACAATGTCAGACATTGAGAAGTTTTAATTATTGTTATCAAACGTTATCAAACATGGTGTTTTGAAGCCAAAAATACCTCAGAAACATACAAAGCGACCATGAAAATCAACTCATTTAAAGTTTAAACTCAGTTTCACACAAACACAAAGACCCTAGCATAAATGTTGGGCTGTTGAACTGGACCGTTGAAGCTAATTTTCTATTAGCAGCTTTACTAATCTTTTACAAATCATTACATTGCCAAGGCATTAAAACAAACCTTTATCTAGGCTTTTTTCTATTCTTCCTTTCTTTTCTCCCTCCCTGGAGGATACGTCCCTTTTTGTGACATTGTTTTGCTAACTTAGCTTCTGACTAGGAGGTTTGGATGCTCTGCACGTTGCACGGCAGCACGTGGAACCGGTGAAGCGTGCGGTACCTACCGCGGCCACCAGGGGCCCCAAAAAATCAGTAAAATAATTTCTACATACATTATCAAATATATATTATTGTAAAAACAAATCACTTAATAGCGAAATTGTGTGTTTTTGATATTATAATGGCATAGAAATTATTACAATAAAAATGAAAAATCAGCTCCACTCCGGGGGCCCTTTAGTGGCCCTGGGGCCCTAAGCGGCTGCTTGCTTATGTCTTTGACACAATGAAGACTCAGTTCTGGATCCTGGTTGACCATAAATCTTTCTTACTGAATTATTAAAAATAATTTTAGACAATATTTGTTTATTTGCAGCTTTTAATGTATTTCTAATGTTGAGTAAAAAGGCAGTGAATGAAAAATATGGAGAATATTCCAACTTTTTTTTTAACAGATTAAGTGATTAATCATCAGAATAATAGATTAATCAATCACCAAAATAATTTGTTTGTTTCAGCCCTAACAAAATAGTTTTCATGTAGAAGAAATTGTGATTTTTAAATGATTTGCAATTAAAAACTGAATATAAGAGGAATATTTTATAATTATGTTGTTTCTGCTCTCTGTCCAGGAGTCGGCTCTCAGTGAGGAGTTTTCTCCTCCTCCCACCTCCTCTTCCACCTCTCCTCCTCCAGAGTCGTCCTCCAGATCCTCCCATCCGTACCACACCCTGTCCCAGTCCTCTGATGAGGTGACGCTCTGAAATCCCAAAATATATCTGAGTTACAGCTCGGCAATAAAAAAGGATTTTGACAATTGAAGATTTAATGTTTGGAAAATTTGGGATGCTGTTCACCAATTCTCTCCTTGGGTTTCCATAGTTACGAGTGATGCCAGCATGTCCAGACCACCATCTTGTTTGACTAGCCTGTTTATCAGCTTCTATTTATTTGAACTTTGAATTCAAGTCAACTCTACTACAGAACATTAGGACCAGCCAGGCCAGGATTTTTAGACATATTTATTTATGAGAATAACGTTATAACATAACAAGAATACTGTCAGGTGATAATGGAGTCAAAATAATAATATTAGAGAATAAAGTGGTAATACATCAAAATCGAGAATGTTGAGCATCTAATGTAGGGATAGTTTGATATAAGTTTGCAGTTAATATTAAATAGAAATACTAAAACTTTTAGCACATCAGGATGAAATGATTATGATTATCTGGAATCTGAAACTATTGTATAAACAAACAGTTTGAAAACTAAATATTTAACTCAGACTTAAACCCTTAGCTGGAAACTAAAGAGCTTCCTAAATGTTTGACTGGAAAGTTAAATGTACAGTTTGTAAACTAAATATTTAGCTTGTGAATTAAATATTCACAAGCTAAATCCATCCATCCATCCATCCATCCATCCATCC
>NW_015115921.1:51426-52305 GCF_001443285.1 Poecilia latipinna
TTACAAACCTCTCCTCTTCCTCCTCCTCAGCCCTGTGATGATCTTTCCTCCTCCGTCTCCTCCTGGTCGACCCAGGAGGTTTGTCAGTGGCTCCGAGGACTCCACATGGAGCAGTACATCCCAGAGTTCAGCGCCAGAGATATTGATGGAGAGCAGCTCCTGCAGATGGACAGCACCAAGCTGAAGGTGACAATGAGGATGGTACTGATTATGGGATCACCCCTCCAGAGGTACTCTGACCCTCTGCTGTCTCTTTCCTCTGCAGGGTCTGGGCGTGCTCAGTTCGTCCGACCGCAGCGCTCTGAAGCGCCGCATCAAAGACGTCCAAACTGCGGCGGAGAAAGAGAGGAAAGCTCTGGACAAACTGGAGAAACAGAAGGAAAAACAGCGCAGGAAAGACCAGGAGCAGCGCAGGAACTGACAACCACCACCAGGGGGAGGCAGAGGATAGTCCACAGATTCCTGTCAGAGTGAGACGTCAACCCCAATGAACTATCTGTGGTTTTTATGGAAAACCTGGAATTCCTGACTGCAGATTTCCATACCTGGAAACTGGTTTGAGGAAATGAGACAGAGAAAGTTTTGGAGAAACATGAAAAATGATTAAATCTTTCAAACATTTCTGGCTTTGTCTTTATTTAACGTTAAACAGGAGCTCTGAAAGGACAAAGTTATGATGGCATATAGAGCCATGGTAGATAGAGAAAAAACGCCTGCCAAAAACCCAGAAATTTTTAAATTAATCTCAAAAAAGTTCTAAACAGAACTTAAAAACTGAACCCATCCATTTTCTGTATACCATTTATCTCTTAATGGAGTCTGGAGGTGCTGGTGCCTCTAGAGCAAACGTTCCAGGCAGGGGGGAAAGTAGTTTTAAAT
>NW_015115922.1:0-5240 GCF_001443285.1 Poecilia latipinna
CACGTTACGTTATGAAGTGATGGCACACTATTGATCAAAATGCATATTGTTAATGATAAGATTTTCAACCTTCCCCTACCTTTGAATTTGCTACCTGTTTGAGACAATAATATTTTGTTTACAATCACATTCTGAAAAGACAATTTATTAGAAACTCAGTTTAACTTAACGAAGTCAATGTTCAGCTGCAGAAAATATTAACCTATACCTGTAAAAGAGCCCAAGGTCTTTAACATAAGTAAAGAGGCATCTTCTCATTTGTTCAGACATTTGAGCTCCCAAAGGTGAGCTGCTCAGAATGTTTCTCAGCAAATAAGGAGAAAGAGGTTAGAAACTGATTCTTGGAGGATATTGATTTTGTTGGATATCAGGGTCTATTTGTTATTTAAGGTCACTGTTCTTCTTTACTGAGGCTTACACCCAGAGTGTTTCTGTTTCTGTTCCTGCAGGCAGAGGCAGAGGTGGCGTCTCTGAATAGACGCATCCAACTGGTGGAAGAGGAGTTGGACCGAGCTCAGGAGAGGCTAGCTACTGCTCTGCAGAAGCTGGAGGAGGCAGAGAAAGCTGCAGATGAAAGCGAGAGGTGAAGAGCTTCCTGTTGTTCTGCTTTTATCACTATTCTTTACTTTTGCTTTTTAAACTTATTTATCTGGGACCAAGCAATACAAAATATTTAGTCAGGTTCTATAGTTTAAAAATTAAAGTACATTGCATCACTGGTTCATGCACAAATTAAATCAGAAATAAAACACCAAGTAAGAAAAGTGTGACTAGAGCCGGTTGTCTGACCTGTAACACAGAATGTGAAATGTTTAGGTTTTTTCTGGTAGAGAGAGATTTATGCCAAGCTGACGAATGCTGCACCATGTCCTACCTGACCAGCGTTTACGTCTGTCCTTCTCTTCAGAGGAATGAAGGTGATAGAGAACAGAGCAACAAAAGATGAAGAGAAAATGGAAATCCAGGAGATGCAGCTGAAGGAGGCCAAACACATTGCTGAGGAGGCAGACCGTAAATATGAAGAGGTGGGACTAATTCTGCACATTCTTTCTGTTTAGAGTTTAACAAAGGATTTCATTTTAAGATGGAATTACAATTTTAGTACCACTTAGAAATACTAATACCTCAAAATACCAAGCCCTAGCACTGCAGCAAGTCCACCTCTGAATGATTCAAAACACAAAAATGAACTGGCAACCCACTGATTACAGGACAAACTTCAACCACCGGCCAATTTAAAGAGCTGCTAATTTAACATAATACCTCCAACTTAGTTCTTCTGGCATCAGTTGGCATGTGAACCAGACAAGATTTGTGCTGCAGCTTGCAGTCAATGAAGTCATCCAGCAAGTGTCAAAAGTGTCTTATAAAGAGTTAGATGTGACGCCATCTGTCTTGATTTAGAATGGGATAAGGATTCAAACTACAGCAGCAAATCTCTAACAGAATGACTAACCAAAGAGAAACAAAACTCCACAATGGTCCAGTCAAAGTCCAGAAACAGTTCTTAAACCTTAGAATTAAAAGAGGATATTTTTATACCCTGTTTTTAAAATTCAGTAAATAGAATATAATTTCTTATTTACTTTGATCAGGATGAGGTCACAGCAACAACTGGTTCTAAAAGTCAGAGTTGAGGTATCGCACTCAACAACATGAGCAGGTTTTGTGTGGAATGACGTCAGGACCTGAATATATTTGCAGGTTGCACGTAAACTGGTGATTCTGGAAGGAGATCTGGAGCGCTCAGAGGAGCGTGCTGAGGTGGCTGAGGCGTAAGTATCATGATCACCTACAGCATGACCTGCAAACCAATTGGATCTGATTATGGTGGCCACACAGATAATAAATAAATAAATAAAAACTTAACAGTAGCAACTTTTTCTACAAATGGCAGGCTCCTTTAGGTGATTTGATTTCTGAATGTACATTTGTTTTTATTTGTAGCATTTTTTGTATTCCTACACTTTAGCAGCATGTAAAAATGCACCAGTCACACATGTTTTGTTGTGTTTTTGTGAAATGTGTCACTGCATGGAAAGCATGAATACATTCTTGTTTCCTGTCTGACGCCTCACCCCATCCTGGACTAAACCCCTAGGCGGGTCAGGGAGCTTGAACAGGAGCTCAGGCTTATGGACCAGAATTTGAAGTTGATGATGTGCGGTGAGGAAGAGGTATTTGATGCAGCCTGCACTAGCCTTCTCATCTCTGCTGGTCAATTCTGTTTAATTTGCATGTTTTCTTTTCCTCTCCATGCTTTACTTAATACTTTATAAGTTTGTCTGGTATTAATATATTTTTTTAATTCTGTATGAAAAATTCTGGTCAAACAATATTTTTTTTTACAAAATGAAGATTTAGTTTTAATAACAAATGGTTACCATTTGAGATGCCATGCAGGTACAGCTCATTAATCTATATATATATATTTGTCTTCTTATGGCCACATTTAGTTTAAGATGGTTTTATTAAAACATTTAAGTACAAATATGGACATATTTTCTTCAGATGTCTGACAAAGAAATTTTCAGATCAGTTTAACTCAGTTTATTTACATAGAACCAATTCACAACAAATACATCCTAAATCGTTTATGTTCATTGGCATATCTACTGCAGGATATTGAGGAGTACATTTTATTTTTTAGCTGAGGCTCTTTAGGTCTCCTGGCATGGATGGAAGTCCTAGGAGTATGAGGGGAGGGGGAGGGGTTGGGCTGGGACTCCCAATCTAGGAAAAGTCTAGAATCTTTTCTATAAATGTTAATTTCAAGATGAGATATTTATTTCTACCTACATGTTGGTTCTCAGCCATGATCCAGGATATGGAAAAACCAGAAAAGGTTTTAAAATAAGGCAGCTTAACAAGTTATAATTTAAATAACACATAACTTGTGTTGAGAGATATTGCAATAAGTCAATGTCAATGAGGAATTTTATTAAGTGGTGTTTCTCATTAAAACTTATTTTTGTTTAGAGCATTAATTTTTTGAAACATGTAGTAGAGATCTGTTTTTGTATGCTATGTTTTGCCCAATGCTCACCAAAAATGTTTATTAGATTTATTTTGAATATTTATGTAACTTTTTTCTCTAGACTCCCTGGTATTTTACTGAATCTATGGTTCCTTTGCATATTGCTGGACCTTAAACATTATAGCCATTGTTTCCAAAGACAATATAATTTACTTCTTCTTAATTTAATAGTCAAATGTATCTAATATTTTATTTTATTTTATTTTGACACATAAAAATTTTGACATATAAAAATGTTTTTGGTCCATCAAATTGCATCTGGTTTGAACTTCTCACCCATTTCTGCCTTTCAAATTACTGCCTTTTCTTCTGCTGCTTTTCTTCTTTCCTGTGTTGTTCAGTAAATCAGCTGATCTTGAGGAAGAATTAAAAAATGTCACCAACAACTTGAAGTCCCTGGAAGCCCAGGCTGAGAAGGTACAGTGAGAGATGAGGAGGACTTTACCGTTAACATGATTGATCAATGAAAAACATGCAAAATAGCAAAGAACAACATGTCCATTCAACATCTGCATTGCTGGTTGAGTTGAGTTAAGATGGTAACGACAACATCTCCAGAGAAAGATGGTGAGGTTGGTCTATGTTAGGTTGGTGATAGAAATTTGTTGAAATGCTGGCAGGAACCAAAACACGAGCGAGAAATAATTCCTGGTCACATTTCTGTTAATATACATATAAAGTTAGGCAGTACAATGAAGACTTAAATAGTATGATTGTAACATTTTCCAGCTTAATGTTTCAACATCTTGTTATTTTCTTGCATTTTTCTAGATACTCAAGTCATTAGAGACAAAAAACAAAATCAGATCAAGGCTTTGCCACATTGAAAGCTTTCTTTCTGTTTCTCTGTTGCTGTTAAAGTTTAGGTTGGAAATGTCACTCCATGGAACTTTTTTGTTTATACTTTTTGTTTTTAATTTCAGTACTCACAAAAAGAGGACAAATATGAAGAAGAGATTAAAGTGCTGACAGAGAAGTTGAAGGAGGTGAGTATATTTATCCTTCTATTACTCTCTCTTTGTTGGTTGAGTTTAAATACTCCAAAACAGTTTTTAAACATGTCCCCTAAACCATGTATGCCAAATATAAATGTGTGTATATTTCTGCAGGACTCTGAGATCATTTATTTCTAGCTGTCTAAAAAAACAAATTGAAATTAAGTGAAAATAAGACAAAGATGATGATAAAATGCAAATTTACCTTGGAATCCAGGGTAGGACCATGGGAACACTCAACAAAAAAAAAAGAAAAAAAAAAAGAGCAATGGAGGAGCATTTAGTATGTTAAGCGAGCCAAAGAGCCACTTTTGGCTCCGGAGTTGCAATTTGCAGACCCTAGATCCAGCAGATGAAAACTGTGATCCTGTCTCAGTATGACTTAGGGATTGCATCAACAATCGACTAGTCGATTCTTTACTCTTCTGTGACATTTTTGTCGACTAGTTGCAATTATGTGACAAAACTGATTTTTCCAAGAAGATGAACTTGGAGCCATAAATTGGGAGCCCCTGTTGGCCCCTCTGATGACTGCAACAAGAAAATGGGATGACACACAACAAGAAACATTTTAAGCCCAGAGGCATTTATTATTAAAGTGATTGTTTAGGGGTAGTGTGCAGCAGTTACACCTGTTACAACTGTTACACTGGGGTGTGCACCTTCGGCCTGGACCTCCATCTGGTGCAGATCTCCCTCAGTCATGGACTGGTTGGCCCCCACAGGTCTCAGCCTCTGCTCCCAGGTCTGATCAAGCGACGCCTCCACATGTGGTCCATCCAAACCAGGAGCTGGCTCCCACACCTTGTCAAGCAACTGACGTGCCCCACACCGGCTGGTTCTGGCTCCGGCTCCAGCTCCGCCTCTGATCCTGGCCTCTGGCTTTCATCTGCGTCTGGATCTCGTCTGCCATGAATGGAATAAACGCTCCTTATATATCTGATCCAAGTGGACATGTGACCATAAGCGCTTCCCAAAGACCTTAACTGACACACAATTCCCCCGCCACATTGCAACACAGCAGGCAATCATATAAAAATGTAAATAATTTACCAAACTCCAGCAGAGGCTACCAGAATAGGGCTTTGCATGGCACATTGTATAGAGCAGTGGCCCCCAACCCCCGGTCCACCGACCGGTACCAGTCCGTGGACCAATTGGTACCGGGCCGAGCAAGAAATAATTAAATATTTCCGAATATTATTTGA
>NW_015115922.1:11182-33847 GCF_001443285.1 Poecilia latipinna
GCTAAGCGTATGACTATCTGACAAAGTATGCTGATCTGACAGAACACCGGTCCGCGGTAATAAAAAGGTTGGGGACCACTGGTATAGAGGCTGTAGACCGCTGTAATCCAGAGTTCGACTCCTGTCCTTGGTTCCCTTCTCCCCTATTTTCCAAAAACATAACTGTGGTCAATGTAATAATTTGACTCCTGTCAGTGCAGCTATCCGATGTGAGCATATCAGATCATCAGCACCTGTTTCAGACATTCAGCTCATTGAATTGAATAGCCATTATTAGCAGTGAAAAGAGAAAATAATTCAAAATCAAACCCGACTTTGTGCAATTTGTCGGACCACCTCTTCTCCGCTGCTGGCGCATAAGTGCGGGATAATGCTTCTGCTTCTTGTTTTTATAATTCTGCATAATAAACTTAGTACAAGAGCCTTTTTTGTCAATATTTACCGTGAATAAACCTAATAAAGCATGTAGGTTTTCAGTTTCGTTGCTATGACGTCATTGCAACTAGTTGACAATGACTCGACTTTTTATCACGTTGTAGTTGACTTTAAAAAATATGAAGTTGTGGAACCCAGTAATGGTGTGCAATTTACCTTTACTTCATAGTTAGAATAAAACTGTGAAGGGAAAAAATGAAAATAGTCCAAGGTATCAATTATGGGTTCTTTGCCGACACATATTATCATAAGAAATTGAATTGGTATTATTTGTTCAGTACAGAGGACATAATAGGGGCTCTAGACCCTGTTGGCCCCTGTTTAGAACTTCTCATGCTCCGCTTTTAATTCATTTCACATTTAATTTTCTTTCAATTAAAACTTAATTTAATATGAATTCATTTCAAATCAATAATTTATTATTAGATAGACAGTGAAGAGAACTGGCCCACAGACTGTGTGAGTCAGACTCCATAACTAAGGCAAAGAGAACTAGTCCTTTGCATGATGAGGAAGTAAAGAAGTTGGAGCTGTATATTTTATAATGGTCTTCTACAGAGAGGGTCACTATCATGTGAGTAAAACATTCAGTCCATATTTAGAATGATTAAGTTTCAGGTTGGAAAGAAACATGTATAAGAAAAAGCTGCAAATGGAGCTTAAGAAGTTAAATTGCAATCTTCAGAGATCACCTAAATTTACTGTGATCAGCAAATGATTGTGTTATTTCACACATCAGATGGTAAGACTGACAACAGAAGTCCTTTGGGCTTCTATTACCATTCAACTAGAAATATAAAATGTTTGTAAACTCTGTTTCCACCAACACAAACAATCTAATCAGATTGTGCATCAAGTTCCATCGGTGTGTCACCAATTCAGAAATAGTTTTTCTTAGCTCTACAGAAGATGGTGTTGCTTTCATCTCTATGAAAATTAGTGTTCTACTTTGACTAATATGTGGCGTTATTGTGACTGACACATTATATGTCATTTTCATATTATGTGCCATGCCAGGTGGTTTAATTCTTGTGCTATGCTCAGTTTGCTTGTTAGTGTGGGTCATTAACTGATTGTGTGTGTTCCAGGCTGAAACCCGGGCAGAGTTTGCAGAAAGATCTGTGGCTAAGCTGGAGAAGACCATTGATGATCTAGAAGGTATGTAATACTCTAGCTATCAGGCCTGCTTTCTGTCAGTGTGTGAGTAAGGCCTTCCAGTCATCCCAGTCCTCCCAGTTATGCTTGTGTTCGCAGACAGCTCTTGCAGATGTAACTCTGAATCTGTTAGATGATTGGTTTTGATCTACAGAAATACTTAGCTCCCCTTTTAGTTGACAGAGTCAGTGTGTGTGACCTTGTTTTTTGTAAGGAAACAAATACTACGTTGAGAGGACAGATTTCTTCTGAAATCGGGTTTTGGGATGTGTTTTGGTTATAATTTATATTTTCCTAAGCAAAAATTATAACCAAAACACATCACACAATTCACCACGGTGTGAATTAAGTTTTGATTAAGATTAGGGTTAGGCATAAGCTAGGCATATTTTGCACCTGATAAATTATACATTATTATTGCTTTTGCAGGATTTTCTAATATTGTGCAGGACTGTTACAATCTGTGTTTCATTGTAGAAAGAATTTGATCTGTTTCTGCAGCAGCTGCCAGCTAAGGTCAACATCAGCCTGTTGAGTGTCATAAATGTGTCTCATTGAAGTCTATAGAACTTAGTATTTGTATGATTTCAACTTCATCTTGAAAGGTGTGCCAGATATCCTTCCTGTGAATTATTTATTTGATGTGGAGGTTTCTAAGTTGGTTATTTTTTTAAACCTTTGTTCTTTTCTCTTTTCTGTTCTTTCATTTCAATGTGTTCCCTTTCTTCCCTGTGTTGTCCTCCTGTCCATGGCTTCTTCCAGATGAAGTGTATGCTCAGAAGCTGAAGGGCAAGGCTCTCAGTGAGGAGCTGGACCTGGCACTCAATGACATGACTACACTGTAGAAGCTTCCTCCTTTCCTCTTCTCCTCTGTTGCCTCCCCATTCTCACCTGTTGCTTTGCTGGTCTCTTCTTGTTCTGCAGAAATGTTATTGGCTGGAAGATTTCTAAACATAATGCAGTAAATTCAGACTTTTTTCCTCTTTCCATTCTTTTTTTTTCTTTGAATTTACAGCTAGCCCCTTTCACTACTACCTGTCCTGAGGTCTGGAGTTAATGTCATTCGTATTTATTTAAATCTTCTTCCCCCTCCTTTCTGTAATAGATCTTTTTATCCTTATCAAATTCTGTATTTTCCCAATTTTCCCTTCTTTTTGTTTGACTTGACTTCCAAACGTTAACTTTGCAGTACAGAGAATAATGTCTAATTAGTGTGAGATGGTTTTCTCGATACTAAATTTCTCAGCATTGCCTTTGTCTGACCATGGGAAAAATGTGTGAGAATGTTGATAAAGTGATGATGACAAGCCACCGAGATGGTTTTATACATGGAGCTCTTTAGTCTTGTTTGCTTTGGTCTGAATTTCATTTTTGGTGGTAATAACAGCTCTAAAGTTAGCATCAATATGGGGAACTACTCAGAACTTGAATAAGGAGCTACTTTGTGGCTTTTAATTAATCAGAATTAACTTTGATTTAGTGATTCAAAACCTAAAATTATTTGATCAAACCTAGATTAGAATACTGTACACACCTCTCATACAATCCTTGTAAAGCTGAAACTCTTGCTAACTAGATGCTAACTTGAGCAAATTATATCCCATCGAACAAAGATTTATATATGAAAACTGTAAAATTGGACTGCTTTGTGGGACTTTTGCTACAATGTAAAACATCTGAGCAGCATTTAATTGCATTACTACTATTCTTCAAGTCAAATAATTTTAGCAAGTTTTAGATTTTGAACCCAAATGTGTGTTTGTGAAAAATAAACTTTCACAAGGTGTGTTAACTTTTTATTAATTTTGTCAAACCTCCAAGAGTTGAATAAACTAGAGTTTTCAGCTTAGCACTTAAAAAAACTGAAAGAAGAAAAAGACAGGAGTGGGAATTATTTCCCAGAGTGCTTAGCAGCATATTTTTGTTTCCTGAGATGGGAGTGTGTAACACTGATCTGACTCCTGTGTTATTAAGGCAAATGTTTATTTAATGCAACTGACAAGTTTGCGAAGGTTGAGGATAATGTCCTGTTTACACTAAATGTTTCTGAGCAGAATTCAATGTGATGATTAATAATATTCATTATCAGATCAGAAAATTTTTCATGCAATTTCAAACAAGATCTTAAATTATTCTCAAGTAAAATAAGTAGTTACTTTAACTTGATTTTGTGAGTAAAAGTAATAGAGAAGTGTGTGCTCTTTAACTAGGTGAGGGCAGTGTTTTTTTCTTGCATATTATGAAATAATTATTTGGTTTAAATTGCAGCATTAAGTTAAAACTCACAATTCAAGATTAATGAGCTTAAAAAACAATGTTGTTGTTAAATCAACTTCATGAACTTTGATCACAGAGTTAAAACTTATACAATTTTCTTGTTGACTTAAACTGCGTTTTCAAGTTAAACCACCTTGAAATGTTTTACAGTGTTGCTGTGTTCCTGTCAAACTGGAAGGCCTTAGGTTTGAATCCCACTTGAGGTCTCTCTTCATGTCCTCCTTGAGCACACATTGGTTCTCTCTGGGTACTCCAGCTTCCTCCTACAGTCCAAATACATGACTGTTGGATTAATTGTCCTGTGAAGGACTGGGTGGACCTTGGCTCTGACCCGATGACCGCTTTAAATAGTCCTCCCTTGACCATATAGGAAAATTGACAATGAGCTGTTTGTAGTTGTCAAGCTATATCTATGGACAGAGCGATCATACTGTACATCAATTCAAGTTTTCTAGATTAAAGTACAAAGCAGTCAAATAGTTACATTTAAAAGAGAAGTATAAAATCAGACAAAAACACCAGCCACATCTCTAACTAGTGCCTCATCCAATACACAGACAGGAAGCAGAGCATCATGACACTCTATTATTATGTAGGCAGGATACTGAGGCCATAAAATGAAATGTTCAGCCGGAGAGGACTTCAGACTGGCTCCACCTACATGAGGATATGAGAAATAAATAGAGATCACAGATGACCATGTTCAAGATTTCAAACCATTGCATTCAGGATAAATCGTGTGAAACGGCACTCTAGGTGGCAACGGAACCAGAAGGATGTTAAAAATATTTCAAGAAAGGGTAAAAGGGTTGATGAGAGTTTGAAACCCAAAGAGCCAAATCATAACCCTATACACCAGGGGTGTCAAACTCATTTTGGTTTAGGGGCCGCATACAGCTTAATCTGATCTGCAGGGGGCCACACAAGATTTCAAATGTGTGGCTTCACACATTTGAAATCTTAAGTGTCAGCTGTTTTAAACAGACATTTGATTAAGTACATTTGATGATGCATAAAATGCATACATATAGAAAAACTTGCATACATAACATGTATGTATGTTAGCATGTACGAGAAATATGAGGTTACCAGGGCCAAAATAAAAACTGGTAAAGCATAGAATCGAACTTGTTTACAGAACCTGAAGCTCAGTGCTGCCATCTGCTGTTAGTTCCGCTGCAGTGTTGCATCATGTTGTGTGCGCTGAATGAAACACAGCGCCCCTCGTGGACAGTATAGGAACTGCAGATTTTCAATTAAACGATGTATATGTTTTTTCATGAATAATGATAATGCATTTAGCCCCCGGGCCGGACTAAATCGTTCGGCGGGCCGGTTTCGGCCCGCGGGCCGTACGTTTGACACCCCTGCTATACACAGTCATTCGCTCTATGTCCTTCAGCATATCAAGATCTAAACAATAGTAAATAAATGTCTATATTACTGAAGTCACAATCCAGTATCTCTTTTTTGTTTTTAGGAAAACCAGTGAAGTTTATGTAAGAAAGTAAAAATAAATAAAGTCGCCACCTGCCTTTAACTAAGCAATATTTGTGAGCCTCCTATTGGATAATTACTGCATGGAAGATTATGTTTCAGATGGCAGCATTGCACCCAATGAGCAATGAGTTGCTTCTCATTTCTTAACTCTTGTAAGATCTTAACATTCTGTTTACTTCCCTTGCCCTATGGGGCAAAAATGACCAGCCCTACCAAAAGCCCCAAAATAAAGCAGCTTACTTGAATTTGAAATCCAAAATGTATTTTGCATGATAAAACAATCTGTTATCAGTTCAACTCAATTTAATTAATTTCTATCATGTATTCTGTTACACAATACAAAAATTTCAACAGCATTACACTTTTCCTTTTACCACAAATTAACTCTCAGAACAGTTTTCTTTTACACAGTAAAGGTTTATTATTGTAATTATATAAATGTGAAGCAATTACTTCTGAATTAATACTAAAAGGAAAAAAGACAACAATTTGTAACTTTTCTGTCAGCAGTTCATTCTTTAATATTTTTTAGGATATGAATTCTAAAAATATTTCTCATAGAATAAAATGTGCTTTATTTTGTCAACAATTTTGTCTTTATGTTGAACAACATAAGAACATAAGATGTTAAATATGTTATGGTCAACATAGATGTTGAATATATGTTCAACACCTATACAAGCATTTTATTGCTTTTATGTTGAAGCAATAAAATGTTGAATGATTTTATTGCTTCAACATAAAATGTTGAAGATGTTCAGTATAAGAACATCTTCAAAATCTTATGTTCAACATCCTGCAAAATTACAGAAGATGTTCAACATCTTATGTAGTATAGGACCTGTTGGACAGTTAAACCTCTACTCATGGCTTCAGCAAGGAACCAATGAGGAGAACTTTGATTCAGGGTAATGGTACCCTGAATCAAAGTTCCCCTATACTGTATATACTGAATTTGTTTTTATTTGTTTTTATTATGTCTGAGAATGTTTCTTGTTGTGTTTGGGAACTTGTGTGATGTGAGCTAACTAGCTGCAGATCAACAGTGCAAGTGCGGGTCAAATACAAGTTCAATTTGTACATCAATACAGTTTCTTTGACGTGTGTGTTCATGCGTGCATGTGTGTGTGTGTGCGCGTGTATACATTTTTGAGAGTACGATTTTAAATTTTTAGCGTACACTTTTGAGAGTGCACTCTCAAAAGTGTATTAGGGTTGTAAGTTCATGACTTATTTTACACTAATCTCACTTAATTTTCGAAAGTGTACACTTTTTAGAGTGCCCTCTAAATTGGGTAAACTGTGGTGTTCCATCACAGTTTATCCAATGATGGGTGAAATACAAAGAATTTTTAAAATTATGCCCCGGTAGAAAGGTTAACATATTTAACAGTTGAACCAACTTAACTGAATTGCTTCAGTTGGTAACAATTAATCCAATTAAGTTTATCCAACTTAAGTTTAAAAAAACTCAAGTTATTATGTCTATCTAACTCAATTAAGTTTATACAACTCAATTTATTATATTCACCCACTACAATTCAGTTTGTGTGTGACCTTTGAACTTTCCATTTAAATACCAGAAATGGTATACTTGTTACCCAAAATAAGTAGAGTTACTTTGGGTAACAATACTTTGGGTAACAATATTTACCTAACATATTATGGGTAAGTATTGTTACCCATAATATTGTGGGTACCTGGGGTACCCATAGTATTATGGTAATACTTTGTATTATGGGTAACAAAGTATTACCATAATACTTTGTTTTATGGGTAAAATTACCCATAAGACAGTCTTTGTACCTTAGTGGTGCTCGGCACACATGGAAATATAAACAAAAACAAAATATCACTTTTTCTAAGGATGGGGTCAATTTAGGAAAAGTCATAAAATTTTAAGTTGGAAAAAGATAGTTAAAGGTATTTTTTCTACAGCTAAACATGGTAGTGGGTCACTTTTGATCTGCAAGGGTTAAAGGAATCCATTACCAATACTTTGAGAAATATTAATTCTAGATTTAAAAATAATGCAGTAGGTTGTTTAATTTTTATAAATTTAATAAAATATTGTCATACTGATGTTGGTCACGTTGTAATGCATTCTTGGTAAATGACTCCTACTTGGTCCGACTGCACTAGCTCCGTCCAGCCAAAGCAGCGTTGAGTAACGTCTTTAAGCCTTTTCAAATTGAACTGGAGCACATTGAAATCAATGGGAATGTAGAAATCACAAGAGGTAATGAAGATGAGGAGGACTAAATGGAGGAAGAGGACAGAGTTGGCAGAAGAAGCTGGTGTTTGTGCTTCAGCTTCATAAATCAAACAATGAATGCCATGTCCCTCTGATGTGTCATTAATACAGATAAGTAGTTCTGTGCCTGGTCCAGTAACAGGTGTTTAGGGTCTGGTCTTCCTCCACTGTCTGATCGGTGGTTTCACATTCAGTACGGGAGTAGCATTCGCTCCATCAAGGTAAGAAGAGAGGCAGGTGAAGTTATTACCCATCATGCCTATTGGCTACTGTACAAGCCTAGCATATTCCAAAATAACGGGCTCGAATTGTGAAAGTGGTTCAGGGAGCATAAGGCATCATTTTCACACATGAATTGGGCAGAGTCAAGACCTTAACCCAATTGAGAATCTTTGGGATGTGCTGGAGAAAGTTTTGCACAGCGGTCAGACTCCACAATCATCAAGGCAAGATCTGGTTGAAAAATTAATACAGCACTGGATGGAAATAAATCAGCAGAAGCTTATAATCAAAACAGTGCCACAGTGAATGCATGACTTAGTCATGCATTCACTGACTAAGTCAGTGTGGCATTCACTGTGGCACAATGCCACAGTGAATGCATGACTTAGTCATGCATTCACTGTGGCATTGTGGCATCCAACAAAATATTAGTGTGGCCTATTTTTTTGGCCAACCTCTGACTGAAGACACTGTCATTGAATGTCAGTCAGACCAGTACTGTGCATATAATTACCAGATTATCAAAACAGATTAATAAAATGAGGCGTTACAACTTATATTTTAGTGAGTTGTGCTTTTAAAAGCAAACAGTCTGACTTTCATACTTGACACATATGTTGGTGCAGTATTCTCCAAAAATGACCCAATCTCAAGGGATCACATAATGCTGATACTAAACCTGCTTGGCAGGAGCACTTTCCAATTCATCCAGTTAAAGTGAAAGGAACAGCCCCAAACCCAGAGCCAGCCTTCTTACCACTAAGGTTTGGTTTCATGTTGTGACAAATGTAAAGAGGGTTTATTCCCTTTCTTTGTTCACCTTTCTATAACTAGAGCTCCTTGTAAACATTCCTACTTAAATCCAGTGCCAATCTATTTGATGGTATGAATAAAACCAGTTTATATAAGTTTCTGGGATCAAACATAAAACTCTTCAAGTCTACTCCATACTTTAGTTCAGATTCCAACAGTACAATAAATATATAAATGTGTATTAATTTGCATTGGATAGTTGATAGTTGACCTTTATTGTCAATTATCTACATGTCAATAGAAGGTGTTACATTTTGCTTTTATCCATAATTGAAAATATGAAATACTAGAACAAGCTGGGTTTTTTTCAACTTCAGAGAAGCTGGCCCAGGCCAAAGAAGAGAACCTGGACATGCACCAGGTGTTGGATCAAACCCTGCTGGAGCTCAACAATCTATAGAGACTCCCGCCGCTGGACGAAGGAACACCTGAAGGACTAGAACACAACAAAGCTTCCTCTACACCCGCTCTAACAACAGGAACCATCATTTTCACTGTCAACTAAGAATCCTTTTACTTGGCCCTTGTTATGAGATCAAACTGTGTCTTTTAGTATAAATAAAAATAGTTTTAAGTCAGCAAGAAGCTTTTGTTTAAAATTATATAATGCAGTCAAATAAATTCTCAAATACAATAACGTAACATTCAAAGGTACAATTTTTAAAACAAATGTTTCAGCTCTGTATCTGTCATTTAAAATCAGATGTTTCATTTGCAGATATATTCATATATTTAGATGTTATTTGTATTAAAATAATAAAGAAATAATACACTACTGGTCTCAGCAGACCAGTACGGTTTTGTCATATATGGGTAAATTAATCACAAAAGGAGAACATCTATCCAATACTTGATTAATTAATATCAGTGATGACCAAGCACCACTCATAAGCAACATATATTTATACACAGACACATTCATCATAAAATGATATACGTAAAAATACCTTAAAAACCTGATAGAGCAACACATGATTTTATTCTGGAACTAAATAAAAACTTTTTACATTTCTCTGCTCTTCCTGTTTACCAGCCAGAACTTCCAAATCTTCTTGGTGTTTCATGGAAAAACCTTGTTTAGCTTCTAATGATATTGGTCAAATTAGATGAATTAGTCAACGTATACTTTATTGTCAATTCACCATTGACATTGAAAAGACTACAAGGACTTATATTACTTGCCATTCTAAGTGAAACTAATAACTTAAAAACATCACATGATAAAAACTGACCAATTTTCTGTTTCCACATCTTCAAATATGTGTGCAATTTGTGATTTTGTTTTGTTGAATATGAACTTGTGTTCTAATAAACTAATCCATAAAAAAGACGGCTGCAATTTTACGACTTTTTCTTGCCATGTCAACTATAAAGGTGTTTTTATGAAGCTTTGCATCTCCAATGAGCACTTACTTAAAATATTTACCATATTTTTAAAATATTAATTTTAGTTTTAGAAAATATTCTAAAATTATTTTTGAAATGAAATACTAAAATATTACCTTATTTACACTACATCTACATGAGCAAGAGCCTTATTTCTTTCTAAATTTCTACTAGAAAAGACCTACCCTTGGTACTTTGTCAAAAACTTGTATAGTCGATATCAGTAGTGATTCTTCCTTTTGGCTGGAGGACCATTTATGGTGGAACTCTAGTTCTTTCTTTAGTTATATTTGTGAAAAATAAGAATTTAACTGAACAATGAAAAAAAAATCAGTAAAACTTAAAATGAAAACATGTAGGAAGGAAACACACTATGCAAATGTAGTGTTTCAAAAACCTCATTTGAATTTATTTATACAGAAATTTTAAAATGATCTTGGGGATATTAGTCTAGTGTAGCTGAGTGTGTTTGCTTAAAATATTTAGTTTTTAAGAACAGAGGAAACAATTTCACAGGTCAAGTACAGAAGCATAAAAGGAAAATTCATCATGAAGGCCAAGAGAAAACAGCACAATATAAGAACCAACAAAAATATCAGCAAAACAATGGCTGGATAGAGGGGAACAACCATTTATAGCTACTCAACTATCGTGACATCTGGATGGTTAGCTAGACAATACTGTGTGCTTTGGAGATCTATAGAGGGTGTTGATGTGATAGTACTAAAGTCTGGTGACACTAGAGGGGGGAAAAAGTGTGTTGGCAATTAGCAATATGCTACAAACTGTTTTTGAAGCAAAGCTGTCTTTAGATGGGATTTTACGCCACAGGCCCCGACGCTGAGCTGGAACCAGATACACTTTGAGCAGCAGGACAGAAGGAGTCTGGGTGGCCTACCCACTTTATCTAGATTGTCAGTTGTAGCGTAGGAGCCATACCACTAAGTCATCAGATGAACTAAGCACAACAGCAGTAGTACGATATTCTATAGTCAAAGAAAAGCTCATTATAGAGCATTCCAACCTTGTAATAAATAATCAAATCAAAAGACATTTCAGTTTCTGAATCCAGAAGATTTAATGAGCTAATGAGCCAGCCATGTTATGGCAGCTTTACTAAGAATTTAATGAATCTGAATTCAGTGCATGACCAAACTGCTCAGCTCTGAACCTAAGTGTGTTTAGTAAGTGTTGTTAACACAATGAGTTCATTCCTTCGAATTAAAGCTCATAGCTAACAGTCCCTGCTGTGTCTGCGTGTCGGGGTTTTTTTGCCCCGACACTCCACTGCAACATTAGAACAGCAAAAAGATCTAGACAAAGACAAATTAAATTGTGTGTTCACATATGATGCACACAATTAGTCAAATGTTTCCCACTTCCTCCTGAGGTCCTCTACCTTCTTCTTCTGTGGTATAAGAGGTGTGGCCATATGAAGCAGGTCCCCAAAAGGATCCGGAGGGTTCTGATGTTCTTCTTGTGCCTGCAGAGGCTTTGGCAGCGTGTTCATAGATGTGCTAAAGACACAGGCGGAATCCACCAGGCTGGAGAGGGCATGGCTGCTGCCAGAGGAGCGAGGCAGAGTACTGACTGAGGGGGAGGCTGCTGACGGGGCCAGCCCATGGCTGGGGGGTAGGGTGGAAATGCAGGGGGATGGCTGTCTGTGGAGTCCTGGTAATGTAGAGAAGGGCTGAGGCTGGGATGAAGCGTGGATGTATGGACCTAATGGAGGACCATAGACGGCTGTAAAGGGATTTCCACTAACAGCTGGTGAGTATTGCTGCAAAGACTGGGCAAATGGGTTTAGAGATATGTGAGGGTGAGGAGGAAAATGGGGCAGACTCTGTGGGTAGGGCCTGGGTGCTAGAGCTGGCTTGCATGCAGATGATGCCCTGATATCCAAGGCATCTGGGAGAGCAGAAAGGTTAGTCTGTGCTGAGCTGCTCAAGGGGTCCAAAAGCCTGATCAGATCAACACCGTCCTCATCAGGTTTTGGGGGCCTCTGCTGGGGTTCATCTGAGGTCATGCTCAAAGCCTGCCGGAATTCTTCTCTTCCTGGAGTAGTTCTTCCTTCACCATTCCCTGAAGTCTTGGAACGCATCTGCACAGTAGGGGGCACCAGAACAGTTCCCAGCTCGGGTGTCTTCCTTCCGTGGGGTCGAGGAATGGTTATGTTACCAAAGGTAGAGGGATCTAGAGAGTCTACTGCTATGCCAGAGCTTTCACAGAGAGGGGAGCAGGATTCCATTTGCACTGGAAGTTGGACAGACGGAGGCTTATCACAGGCAGGAGGCACACAGACAGGCAGGATAGACGGCTCCTGGCCTAGACTGCCCAGCTTGTTGTAAGGATTGGAGAGTTTGAGTCCTGGAAGAGTTCGGGAGTTTTCACTGATGCTCAGGTCCAATCTCTGCAGGAACAACCAGACAAACAGAACACTGCATAGTTCATGTTCCACTACAGAGCCCAGCTAGATTAAACATAAACCTTCCGTTACTGCTGTTGCCTGCACATCTAAAATGTTTCCTGAATGATACAAATGTGTTTATTTTACTACTTGTGGCATTTAGTTTAAGTTTTTTACATAGCAAAAATAGATCTAATATTTTGACTAAAACTCAATCATAAAAATTTCACATCCTACCAACAGCAGGGAAACGGATGGAGAGAGAAGAGCTGACAGCAGAATCAACAGTTCTAGGTTTGTCAATAAATGGGATATTTTTCATGATCATTCATTTAAAGCACACATGGTTTCTTTGAGGAATCCTGTAAACCCTTTGCTTTCCATTCCATTTAATTTCTTTTGTATATTACGATAATCTAAACTTTTAAGCAGTCTGCTGGGCTGTTTATGCTGTAAGTCGGAATGGATGGCTGACCTGGAAGGTGAACTTTGCTTGTAATTCTCCAAAGTCTTTCGGTGTTCTCAGGTCCTCCAGACTCTTAGCCAGGGTGATTGGTTGACACTCAGGTTCATCCTGGCATCCAAAAATGTCTCCCAGCAGGTTGACATTGGAGAACTTTTCAGTAACTGGACTAGGAGGGGCAGTGAGGCTTTCTGCCCCCAAACCACGGTCATCTATCAACTCCACCTCCTTCAGGGAACGGTATGGCTGTGGTCTGCAGACAGACGGGGACCTTTGGTTATTAAAGTCTTTGGTAACACAGGAGTTTGTCATAAATATGGAACCATATGTTACCTTAAGAACAAGAAAAAATAAGGATCTTTGTGGCAAAAGTGTTGACTTAGACTCCCGCATTAACACACAAGAGCATAATGACCTTCAAACTCTTACTTCCCCCTTCATATGCAAAGAGGTTTTGTTTTTAGGACATAATGCTAGCGATAGACATATAGACATATTTCACTGGTAAATATAGGAAGGAAGTAGAAAAAGATTTATTTAAGGTGACCAAAGAGATGCCTACAGAGGTGACCAGTCAAAAGGAGTGGAGAAAAGAAAACTGTCAGGAAAGCCAGAGATGGACTCATCATAATGGAGCTCGTCCCCAGATGAATCCTCTGACAGAAACACTGTATAGTGACGAGTAGGACGGACAGAACTACAGAGCAAAGACAGAAAAAGAGAAAATTTACAGTGCATCACAGATTATCTAAGTCAAAAAGAGACAGAAAGTAAAAAGGGAAATTAAGTAAAGAAGGACCTCCAATAAATCTTTTTATACACTGAACATTAGATCTGAGAATGTTTAGCCAGACAATTTTTTAAACATGTAGTGTATGACATCTTTTGTTCCCCTAAAAATGCAAGTGTGTGAATCACTGCAACATTACTAAGCTACTTAATGCTTTTCATTTCAGATGTTAAAAATTGTATGGTAACATTTTATCTGACGAGGTGTGCATAAGACTGCCATGACGGTCTTATAACCTCAGTTGATAAAGGTTATAAATATGACCTGTTATGAACATGAAGGAGTCTTTATGAATGTCTACGACAGTTGTCATGAAGTGACACTCGGTAAATAATGACACTTTTTACTGCAAAGTTGCTGTAAAAGTTGCATTGAAAGACTATTAAAAGTGCCAACTTTGCATTAAAGTGTCATTATTTACAAAATAATACAAAGTTACCAATTGTACAAGAAAAACAAGTAACATTACAGACCCACCTCTCTACTTCTGAAGTCAATAATTGAAAATTATTTACATAGACTAGTAAAACTTTGAAAAAGAAAACTGTTATACCTACTTCTTTTAAACCTAGAACCTAAATCCAACCGACTGAAGGGGTTCCTATTTCATATTGAATCAAATAAAACGTTTGTATAATGTACCAAGTACATGATTAAAAGAACTGTTAATTAAAATTAAAAAAAAAAGACCAAATGCATGTAGTCTTGGAACCATCTTGTACTGTATATAACATGACTACCTGATTGAGTGGAGAGTCATTACAGATGCACCCATCAGGGTTTTTCAGTTAAGAGGTTTACAGAAAAACTGCCCACTCTGATTTTAAACCAATCATGATTGTTTGTTTTTTTTGTAGAATGCATGAAATGGAAACATGTGATGGAGGTTCTTTGATAAGAGAAGTGTTGAATCCAACAGAAACTGAATAAACATTATTTCAGCTTGGGTATCAAATCTTTCTGACCTTTAAAAATGCATCAAAGGGAATGAAACTAATCAGAGACGATACTGAGAAGACAGGTCAATTTTGATCTCTGGTCTATTTCATTATTTCTGCCAAGTTGGTCAGAACATTTTAGTAGTCCAGGCATCTTTTGCCATTTTATAATTGACTTTAGTGCATATACTTAAATATATGCTTACTGGTCACAGCTGCTTTCCAGACTTGCGTTACTGCTTGGTCTCTTTAATAGTGTTGGTGGTCGGGCCTGTAGTAATGACAAAGCAAAGGAAGCAACTCCACATCAATATGCATAAATTCCAGTTCTCCAAAAACACAGTGAACAATTTGACCAGAGAGAGATGGCTGAAGTTCAGTTCAGTGAATGCAGAGCTTGTAGTTGAACATAAAAAGTCTTCCTTTCTGCAGGACAAGTAAAAAGAAAAACTAACAAAATACCCAGAATAAGACCCTAAATCCATTGCAAGCTGATGGGGAAATAATGCGAATGTAGAGAAGTAGCAAAACAGGAAAAAAAGTTCACAATTTCTTATAAAAAATAAGAACTCACTGCTTCATAGTCAATTTTATTTATGTAATTAAAATGCACTTGTTCAAATTAGCACAATAACAAGAAAAATAATGTAGTAACTGGCAGAACAAAAACAAATATTTTTTGGATTCTAATTGCCTCTATTTTAGATCAAATAAGATGAGACATCACTGTGGCAGACATATCCAAAAGTTATGTCAATTTGACACAGTTTTATCAGTTTTGTTTCTCACAGAATGTCCCAAGCAATGCCTAAGGTGGGTAAGGGGGTCTAAATTGTCTTGATATAGATCTTAATACAGGATTGTAAAACCAGGTCTTTCACTGGTCTGCATGAGGACCATGAGGATCCAGGACAGCTGACAAAGGGAAAAGGGCGACACTCATCAACTAAGCTGGTTCCAGCTCATATACAAAACATCAACATTAGTTCATCTGCATAAATCTTCAATGATCTCAAGCACACCTCCTCCTACCCTTCTAAACAGTAACATTCTGTAAATTAGAATACATGTCCTGATGAATCTTGTTTGTCAGGTTGAAAGTACCTGTTGAAAATAACAGCACACTTTTCATTAAGCTCTCATTTTAGTTTTTAAAAATACTATTTCTATTGGTGTGACGTAACGATCTAGTTTTAAATGTAATGTTTTCACTGTAAATGAAAGCTGATTATAATTAACAGAAATGAAGGCTTTCAAACATCCATCTGTGCAGAATTCATCTATAGCAGTGGTCCCCAAACTTTTTCCTGTGAGGGCCAAATGACTTTTTCCTTCTCTGGTGGGGGGCCGGAGATTGTTGACGGAAGTGGGGGGTAGGGGAGGGGCGCGTTTCGTGATTGATTTTACCCAGAAAGCACATGGGCAAACGGTCACTGGGACTGACTAGTATATATTCCATTGAGGGAATGTAACTTTAACATATTAATTTCTCATATGTTAACATACAGGCTTGTTTTGAAGTATAAGCTGCTACTTCTGTAAGTAGCAGCTTATTGCTTCGAAGAACTCGGCGTTCATAACAGACACGTGTGTTCTTCTGCTCTACCGCTAGCGAACAACAGTACTGAATAAATAACTTAAAAGTCAAGCAGTTCCCTAAAAGTCCAACAGATGGCAGCAATGCGCCCCACAATGTACAGGACACACTTCCTGCTAAAGAGCCCCCTGGTGGTTGAAAAATCCACATATAAACCGGAAAATACAATAAATGAAAAAAAATCTGAATGCTCTCTGGTATTGTTCAGGGGGCCGGACCAAATGTGGAGGCAGGCCGGAACCGGCCCGCGGGCCGTAGTTTGGGGACCCCTGATCTGTAATGATAAAGTTCCGAAAATAAATAGGCTTTTCAATATAATTTATTGAATGGGTTTGTACTTCAAAAGGCTTTAAAAGTGCTTTTATCTTCTATTTATCTTTTTTTTTTCCTAAAAAATATAACTTACGGTATATATTAATACACTATTAGGCAGTTCAATTATACTAAATATAACCAAGCTTCATTATGCACTTTTCAGGACTATATTGTCCTTCTTCCAGTTCAGCCCATGTTCACTTTAGCTCACCTGTCCAAAGTGCACAGTGACTGGCCTGTGGCCGTCCCATGTTCGCTCGGGTTCCTCCCTCATGATGGCAGCAGTGGAGAAAGCAAATTCTGCTGTGCTGTCATCATCGACTGCTGACCTAGGGGTAGTGAAGCCATTCTCCCCCTGCTCCTGCAAAGGGAAATCACAGGAAGAAGGACTGAAATGCCCCTCGGGAGTATGTTTCGTGTTTTTCTGTGTGTCGGTGTGTTTGAGTGTGTTTCAAAGAGAAAAACTTTTCAGTATTCATATGTAGAAACTACACAAGCTTGTATAAGTGCTACTTGTCCGTAATCTTTTCAGTTTTATGTATCTGCAGATGCAACAGGTTTCAGTCCAGAACTTGCCTTGAAAACAGCACAATGAATAGACTGAATTTAGCAGCCATGTACATAACTCACTAACTGTGCAATGCAGTGTAAAAACGTTTGATGCTACAGTACTTCAAACTGCATTTATTTAGATTATGGTAAGTAGTGTTATTATTAGTATTATTAGTAAATATTAGAAATAGTAAAACATCCATCCATTTTCTGTACACCCTTGTCCCCAATGGGGTCGGGAAGGTTGCTGGTGCCTATCTCCTATGTTTCGGGCGAGAGGCGGGGTTCACCCTGTACAGGTCGCAGGGCAACACAGAGACGGACAGGACAAACACGCACACACCTGACAGTCATGTTTTTGGACTGTGGGAGGAAGCCGGAGTACCCGGAGAGAACCCACACATGCAGAGGGAGAATATGCAAACTCCATACAGAAAGACCCTGGGCCGGGAATCGAACCCAGAACCTTCTTGCTGCAAGGCAACAGTGCTACCAACTGTGCAACCCTACTAAAACATCATGTTTTATTTTCTTTTTGTTCTCTTACTAGAGTAGCATGATTTTCCGTTCTATTTGTTCAACAAATGACCATGCAAACTTAAACCCAATGTAATTACAAACTGCTCCTCAAAATTCCACCAAATATAGCAGAAATTTTCAGTTATTCTCAAACAAACATATTATTCCTACATCATAATACTTATGGTACAACACTGGAGCAGTAAAAATGAAAAATGAATTAAAAGCATGAGCTTTTAATTCATTTTTCATTTTTACTGCTCCAGTGTTGTACCGTAACCTACTCTGTAACAGATTTGGGTCTATTACAGTAAAAACATGAGGAACATTGTTTACCTGATTGAGACATTTTGGTCTTGATAAAGATCCTGATCTGGCTATTGAGATTGGATCATACAATTTTCAGAACTCTTAGTGTAAATACCTACAGAGTTACATACCTTCTGTTTCAACCGGCTTTTGACTTCTTTGATGCGCATTTTAGCATGGTCCTTTGCCTGTTAAACACAATTGGATATTCACTGCCCTTGCAGATTATAAGCAACATAAAAGTTGAGTCTCCGGAGGACGGGAAAGAAAGAGCAACCATTTTGTGACTTGTCATCATAATGTTTGCTGCTGCAGAATTAACTATTCTACAGAACAGTTTGTTCAAACTGTTTCCAAATGACAGAAATATAATGCACTAAATTGATAGTTTTGAACGAGGAAAAGTACTTACAAACTTGTACACAGTCTTCATGGCTGGATTTGCCTTGGTCTTCACTGTTTGGAAGATAGCTCCACCCCCTTTCTGTTTCAAAACATTAAAGAGTTAGAGGTAGAAGTCTCACTGTTAATACACAAAGTCTCACAAATGAAACATTACTGCATGAGCAAGGATGTAAAATCTCTAAATGCCTCCAGCCTTTATGTGATTAAGTAATTGATAAATAATCCATCAATCTAATATAGTGAATAAAAACTGCACCCATACATATGATTGGAACCCAACAAGCATCCCAATTCCAGCAGAGGTTCCGGAAACAAGGAAGACGTTAGTAAAGTCAAAAGAAGCTGCTCTATGAACCAAAGCAAGTCCTAAAATCCACTTTTAGGACATGAAAGGTTTTCAACAGCTGGTGCAAAACCAAAAATGAGGACCTTGTACATTGCCAGGTTTTGGTTCTTAGATGCCTCCAAGAACTTCAGAGCTACAGGCTGGATGGCTGAAGCAGCATTCAATGAAATCTCTTTGGAAGCTATCTGCACTGCTGCTTCTTGGAACCTCCCGATACCTTCGTGAGATTCTACACAGTGAATGTGGCCACTGGTTTCAATGGTTTCCCCCAGTGTATTGTAAGCCTGGCGGCAGCCATGCTTTCCTGCCCCCCGCCCCTACCAGACTAAGTGTTGCTTGCTTTTGTTTTTAGGAAAATAATAAAAACATTTTTAAAATCGGCTTTTTTTTTTTAAGTTAAAAGTCAGATTGCAAGCGTCTCTGCTCCTCCCAGCGTTTCACTGATGGAGCAGATTTATTCATAAATTATATGTTTATAATTGATGCATTTAAAGCCGGGAGACTGGAACAATCACATAGCTGGCGCTTCAGCGCTTTGCTTCCCGCACTGAGTTCACCTCTTGACGCGCCTCCTTTCACTCAAAGTGGACACAGGCTGACCTGCGTGGATATTTACATCAACCACCTGTGAGGTATTATGTTTCTCTGGAGTAGCCTTCTCTACATCAAGGTAGGAGTTTAAAACTCATCGAGTTAGCTCCGGTTGCGCAGCTCTATGTGAACCACAGGAATAACTTGTGGTTCACATAGTTATTCCTGTGGATATAACTATGTGACGCACACCACTTTCAGAGGTGTGCGTTGAGGGAGTGGTGAGAATGATTTATATTTGTGAACAAACCAGCATGTGGTTCTGTGTCCATCTTCCCTGTAAAGTTCATGTATGTGTTTCCAGTTGGCCGGAGCGTTGGTGGTTAACGAACCAGTGCTAACCACTTACCATGCAGGTTCAGTCCAGAGAGGAACTTTCGCGCCTGCCTCTTAGTCATACATCATGCTGGTTTTATATTATTTTACGATACTTCAACGTTTTCCGTCATCTGACAAGTAGCAAGTCTACTCCACTTTATTCACCAAAAACATTTTTTTTTTAATATATATAATTCACCAAAAACTGTTCTGTAATCTGGAACGTTCGCTATGCTGAGCTCCAGTTAGCCGCCTGATCTCACTGCGCTAGAGGCAACTGCGTCATGCGTCACGGGCAAAAGGTCAAAGGTAACAAGGTGACCGGAAGGCTTATTATGTTGTACAAAAAAATAATAAAATAAAATAAAATAAAATAATTGTAGTACATGTTATTATGTGTCAGAAGAGGGCTTTGAAAATAATAATACCAACAAAAAACAAAAAAAACAAAAAAATTGACCAAAAGGGCACTTTGGGGCAAGGAGCAAAAAGGGCAGGTGCTCAAGCACCCCCAGCCCCCCCCTCTGCACGTGCCTGCCCATGAGCAACAGTCAAAAGCAACATGCAACTACACATAAAGCAATCCAGACTTCTCAAAAATGCTATGTAGTTGCATTTTATTCAAGCTGCAGTTTATAACTAATAAAAAATATGTTTTCTCCATATTTGTTAAAGCTGTCACCTTGTTGTACCAGTTTGTTATGAGACAGATAATCTGTGAAAACAATCAAGCTCCTCCACCTCCTTCCTGAATTACTACTGCTAGCTAAAGTAATGCACCATTCTGACCAAAACAACCAATCAGAACTAGTAGGATGCTCTTAGCAATGTCAATTAGCCTCATTCACTCATTGCTAAATGTGCTAATGTTGGAGAAATAACTTATCATCACAAGAAACCGCTTATCTGCCGTCATTGGTAGGTATGTTAACTAAACTGAGCATTCACAATTTGAATCTGCATAGCGCTAGCTGCAGAACGGCACAAATCGAGGGTGAGGAAAGATGAGCAGCACCACATGAGATTGTGATTGACAGCAATGAAACTCTCCTGCCACCGACTGGTTGTTTCCAGCACTGGGAGAAGGCAGAGGAAATAGGTTTTACACATATTACCTCTCATACCATAATGTTACAACAAAATGACAGTTTTAACAAATATGTGGAAAAAATATTTATATAAAAGTGACATACTGCAGCTTTAATTTCACTCAGGAGAGGACGGGTCAGGAGGGACGTGGGTTAGAGCTGCTACTCATTGACTCACCTGTTAAGTGTTGTAAAAGGTACAAGGGACAAGTTCAATATATGAATATGCTGGTAATTTCTTTCCTTAATTCATTAAATGCTAGTGAAATGGAGGCAAACAGTAGTTTGTAGCTAAGCTAACTATGCTAAATGGTTGATAATCTTACACAGTCTACTCACCTCTCTTGGAGAAAAACTGGGTTATAAATTAACACTCTTGCCTTTTTCTCTCTCTCCCTCTCTTTCTTTTGAAAACCTGATTTTAACTTTTCTTAGCAGCATAATAACTTTAAATAGGGTCAGAGATAGCTCCTGGTTGGATGAGCAAAGATACGCCTTATTAATAAATTAAAGACGAGAATACGCCTTTACTATAAAAGTTTCTACACAGAAGTAACAAATCAGATTTGCTCTTGCAATTCTCCAAAGACATCTTTGCTTTTCTTTCTTTCTTTCTTTCTTTTGTAAATGAATGTATGTCTCTGTTGTTCTGCAGTTTCTGTTGTAATTTCATACGTTGTCTTCTATTGGATTAAACTCTGAAATTCTGTGACGTCTACACTCATTGTTGTTTTCTGTGTGGTTTCACTTCGGCCCGCCGGGAGAACCTGGGATCCGTGAGAAGAAGATTGAGCCAGAGATTTTCCAAAAATATATTATAACCTAAAATCTTCTTCAACACTGCCTACTTGTTTTTGCATCTTTAAGTACAAAAACACGCCGATGGACCATCTCGGCGACCCGGCCACCAGGCTTAGCAAATTTTCTCAGGGAAACCATGGGTGTTGATTCAGACAATATTGTTTTTTTAAGAGCAGGCTCAAGATCCATCTTCTTAACTTCATTTTCTGAACTGGATCATTTCAGCTCAGTTTATACATTTTCCATACAGTTCTGTGTTTTTCCATGTGGGAAAGGGGAGGGTAATGTTTGTTTTTATTTTGTGAGTTTATTTTGTATAAATCTGTACAGCACTTTGATCTGCTTTTAGGGTACCTTCTAAAATGTATTAATTTATTTGTTTGTTTGGTTGGTTGGTTGGTTGGAGAGAACTTGTTGCAGCAGCCTTCTCTGTTTCTGTAAGGTGGGCATCATTTTCTTTTTTTCTCTTTTCTATTGCGATTCCCCAGGACTCTGTTGGTATTCATAATTCAACAGAGATGCCTAAAGCACTGTCAGTAGGGAGGAAATAGAACTACAGCTATGACTGTAACTATCATTATATGAATCCTGGATGACCTGGATGACTGGCGGTCATCATTGTGTTTTCATGAGAAGATTAAGGGACTATGTCTGGAGGCACGTGATTATACCGATTCATTGATACCACAGGTGACTTTGTTGACATACAATACTCAGCTAGTGAATAAAGAATTTTTAAAAAATCAGTGCTTAAAGCACCGTCTCAGGCTGTCATCCAGGATTCATAGAACCATAATTACAGTTGTAACTTAGTCCAACATCTGTGTCTCTACATAGCTATATTCAGCAGAATTATAACGTCCACAATTGAATTCTTCTTTCATACAGCACTGCAACCTGAGCTTGGGTCAATGAGAAGTTGTAAAAATAAACCGTTATTAAAGGTTTCTGGGCTGCTTCATCAGCAGAACATAACCAATATGTCCCTTAGCATGGAATAAAATACAAGGAATTTTTGTGGTGTAATGCACATTAAAATCAGCAGATACAATTCAAATGTGTGTTCATAACAGTGAACTACAGCCAGTTATCATCTAATTCCAAGCAATTTGGAATTAGATGGAAAAGCACATCAATATAACTAATAGATGTAGGGCTGTTGTAAACGAATATTTTAGTAATCG
>NW_015115922.1:38149-52290 GCF_001443285.1 Poecilia latipinna
AATAGATGTATGACAAATCAGCTCACCTTTACAGTAAGCAGCCACTGGTGGTAGGTCCTGTCACTGCCTGTGGGAAGGAATCAATGAAATTTATGTCAGTATAACATGACCAACAATACAAAAAATAAGAAACATATTTCTTTAGTTAACCTGGTCCTATCAGCAGCATAGGACAACCACCAGCAACAAAAACACACATCCTCTAATCTAGAGCCATATGCTGTCTGATGGGAACACACCACTCAGAGACATGGTTCAAACAACCATACAAACAACACTTCCATAGATGCTCCCCTGCCACACCATCAACTTTGTAGTTAATTCGAACGTATGTAATTCAATTTAAAACTATTTATTTGACTGGATATAATTATGTATTTCTCTATAATTTTTTTTTAAAGTGCTTTGAGGTGACATTTCTTGTACTGTATATTGATCTTGCATAACTAAACTGAATTAACTTGAACTGACTTGAAAAGTAACCATACATAACTTCTGTGACCTGGTTCCCCCTTATATTATGATAGCATTATGGTAGGGGGAACAATGCACAAAGTTAAGTTTAGAATATAACTGCCAGTTGTTAATTTCACTGTTTTAAATGTCTGTTTTACACTTTAAACACACAGTTTTGTAGAACATATAGGTGGCTCACCGGCATACTCCCCCATGTTGATCTCTTCTTCAAAAATGTCATTGAAACCCTCTCCTGCATTTAACAGGTCCAAGCGACCATCAATGAACTACATTAGAAAAACAAAGTTTGGAAAAAGAAGATCCAAATTTTGCATGAGCTCATAGATTCCAAACCCACTGAACACAATTGATGTTAAAGGTGAGATTTGACAGGAGCAGCAGTGGGTGCTGTATGTATACCTGTTTAAAGAGCTGAAGTTGAATGGCATTCTGAAGGAACTGTCTCATGGCACTGGAGCGATGGTTGATAAAAGTCTCCTCGTTGAATGTTATTGGTTCCCCCTAAAAACAGAACATACAATTTGGGTCACACCGCTTGTTTGGGTCACGCTTAATTGTTTGTCTCTGTAGCAAACAATTAGGCATGAAATTGTTGATGAACTACATTTAAACATAACACATAAAAAACTTAATATCTAGATACAAAGAAAATAGCAACTCCAACTGCCAAAAAATTTGATTCTGAAGGTTTCTGGTTTATGTAATAATTTGAGGAATGAAACTGGTTCCGAGTACGAAACTGGACCTTATAAAGAGTGCCCAAAGACGAAACACACATTTTGTCTGGAAGCATTTTCTATTAAGTCAAATCCATTCCAGACTGACCGCTTCGAACTGCAGAGCATTCCTGTAGCTTCCAAACAGAGATGCCTGACTCTTGAGAAAGGCCCGAGCCACACCATCTCCAGTTGTAGTTGAAACTTTCTTCAAACGGCTTTTTAAGGATGAAACCTACATATTAGAAAGTCACACTCATTAATACAAACTTTATGATGGCTTTCCACAGAATAATGAGCATTATTATCTAACAATGGTGATTTTTTAGTTTTGCCTTCCTGAACTCTAAACAGCCATTTGTAGCTGCCCAGGAGTTTCTCACCACATCATTGGGAAGGCTTTGAAGGTCATGATAGGGGGTTTCTAGGGTGTTGGTGTCTACATTCAAGAGAACCACATCATCCAGAGCCATCCCTTGAACTTTCTACAAAAACAACAGAAGCAAATGGCACAATGACATGACATATTTTATGTATGAAATAACTTAAATCATCTCAAAGCTAACACAAGCCAAGCTTAATATAATGCAGAGACTCAGATTGCTTTTCATGATCCAGTTCAAGTGGGCAATAAAGTTATAGACCACTACCTCCATCAGGCTGGAATGTACTCCGATGAGGAAAGGCATTGGAGCACTGAGGAAAAAAAACATAAAAAAACTGTTTATTTACGGTATGACAACACCTGAGACTATGACATTAAATAAATCCTATCAATTCCCATGCAGCTCTATAGATCCAACAAATTAGAAAATCATGACATGATAATGTTATTTTAGGAACTATGTCACTAAGCAAAACACATCATGTACATTAATTACATGCATGTTTGTAAGGTTTTATGTATTTTACTTATGATGATTTTCTAACTTAGAGGTAATTAAAATATGACATTTAAAATTAAAATATTCAGTTTTACATCTAAAAGCAGAATTGTGAGCTTAATAAAAATTATGTTTAATACCTGCTTAAGTTGTTTTCTTTTTCAAAAGGTACTTTTAATCTCACAAATGGGACTCACTGGGCTGTATATTCTAAATATTTCAATATGACAGTATAATACTTTGTACATTTCCACTCTAGAAAATGATTCCTATGTGCTGGAGATCTCTCAATTAAGAGCCAGTTTTTTTGCAGTCATCACTGCTGTGATGACTGCACAACAGCACTTCAATAAGCTCATTGTGTCTTCAACAAATGCAGAAGACTGCAGCAATTACAGTCTAAACTAAATATTCTACATCTGTTTCCAGTGATTAAGTGTTTTGCTATGGGGAATGCCTAATGCATGACTTGACCAAAGCTTGAATGTTATTTTATCAGCCATTAATGGCTGACAGTAGGGACAGCTATGGTCATTTTCACACATGACCATAGCTGGTCATGTAATCCAGGAGACCTGGTACAGTTGGCTAATCCATATGACAGCTACATCTACCAATAGTGTTTTGCTTACTTTCTCTTTAGAAGTATGGCTAATTAATTACAAGTGAAAGTATTACAACTTTTTTGCAAGTTGTATGGCAGGAAGCAAGCCCTCAGAGACCTAGTTGTACACCAGTCGCAGGACAGCCTAGCTTTCTGTGCACAGGTGCAGTCACCAATGGGCTTCTGATCAAAGAAGAGGGAAGGGGTTGAATATATATATATATATATATATACCAAAAGTTTGGACACACCTACTCATTCAATGAGTTTCCTTTATTTTCATGACTATTGACATTGTAGATTCACACTAAAGGCAAAAAAACTATGAATTAACACATGTGGAAATATGTACTAAACAAAAATGTGTAAAACAACTGAAAATACGCCTTATATTCTAGTTTCTTCAAAGTATCAACTTTTTGCTGTGATTACTGTTTTGCACACACTCTGTATTCTCTTGATGAGCTTCAAGAGGTCGTCACCTGAAATGGTTTTCACTTCACAGGTGTGCCCTGTCAGGTTAATAAGTGGAATTTCTTGCCTTATAAATGGGGTTGGGACCATCAGTTGTGTTGTGCAGAAGTCAGTTGGACACACAGCTGATAGTCCTACTGAATAGAGTGTTAGAATTTGTATTATGGCAAGACAAAAGCAGCTAAGTAAAGAAAAACGAGTGGCCATCATTACTTTAAGAAATGAAAGTCAGTCTGTCTGAAAAATTGGGAAAACTTTGAAAGTGTCCCCAAGTGCAGTCGCAAAAACCATCAAGCGCTACAAAGAAACTGGCTCACATGAGGACCGCCCAAGGAAAGGAAGACCAAGAGTCACCTCTGCTGCGGAGCATAAGTTCATCCGAGTCACCAGCCTCAGAAATCGCAGGTTAACAGCAGCTCAGATCAGAGACCAGGTCAATGCCACACAGAGTTCTAGCAGCAGACACATCTCTCTGCAACAACTGTTAAGAGGAGACTGTGTGAATCAGGCCTTCATGGTAGAATAGCTGCTAGGAAACCACTGCTAAGGACAGGCAACAAGCAGAAGAGACTTGTTTGGGCTAAAGAACACAAGGAATGGACATTAGACCAGTGGAAATCTGTGCTTTGGTCTGATGAGTCCAAATTTGTGATCTTTGGTTCCAACCACCGTGTCTTTGTGCGACGCAGAAAAGGTGAACGGATGGACTCTACATGCCTGGTTCCCACTGTGAAGCATGGAGGAGGAGGTGTGATGGTGTGGGGGGGCTTTGCTGGTGACACTGTTGGGGATTTATTCAAAATTGAAGGCATACTGAACCAGCATGGCTACCACAGCATCTTGCAGCAGCATGCTATTCCATCTGGTTTGAATTTAGTTGGACCATCATTTATTTTTCAACAGGACAATGACCCCAAACACACCTCCAGGCTGTGTAAGGGCTATTTGACCAAGAAGGAGAGTGATGGGGTGCTGCGCCAGATGACCTGGCCTCCACAGTCACCGGACCTGAACCCAATCGAGATGGTTTGGGGTGAGCTGGACCGCAGAATGAAGGCAAAAGGGCCAACAAGTGCTAAGCATCTCTGGGAACTCCTTCAAGACTGTTGGAAGACCATTTCAGGTGACTACCTCTTGAAGCTCATCAAGAGAATGCCAAGAGTGTGCGAAGCAGTAATCAAAGCAAAAGGTGGCTACTTTGAAGAACCTAGAATATAAGACATATTTTCAGTTGTTTCACACATTTTTGTTAAGTATATATTTCCACATGTGTTAATTCATAGTTTTGATGTGAATCTACAATTTTCATAGTCATGAAAATGAAGAAAACTCTTTGAATAAAAAGGTGTGTCCAACAAACTTTTGGTCTGGTCTGTACTGTGTGTGTTATATATATATATATATATATATATATATATATATAGATATAGATATAGATATATATATAGATATATATATATATATCTATATATATATATATATAGAGAGAGAGAGAGAGAGAGAGAGAGAGAGAGAGAGAGACAGAGAGAGAGAGAGAGAGAGAGTGTTTTACAGGTTTTGTTTGCTCTACTGGGCTTTATTGAAGAGTGGTAAGACAGGAAAGTGGGTAATGAGAGAGGGGGAAACCGTGAATCAAAGGTCATCAGGCTGGGACTTGTAATTGTGTTGACATGTCAAGGACTAAGACCTCCATACAGGGGTTGTACTTTGCCTGTGCACCACCGAAGCTCCCAACATATTTTTCACATCTACTAGTTTGGTCACTTTTTAGTTCTATGTTCTGCAAACAGAACTGAATATTTCAACCACACCTGGATTTATCATAATACTCATAATAAGGCCACAAGTATGCATTTAGTTGTTTATTTTTAAATGTTTTTGTTGCACTAGTGGCCTTCACTAGAATGAAGACAGAATGGGCACAAAGAGAAGGAGGAAGACATGCAGTAAATGTCACCAAGCTGAGAACCAAACTCTGGATGGGTGCATCAAGGACTAAAAGCCTCCGTACATGAGGCGCCTGTGCTTCCTCTACATGACACCAAAATTTCTTACAATTTTCTTACATTAAACTACAGCATCACGGTTTCACTAATATACATTGTCCATGGTAAAATTTTGGGCTGTTTCCTTACAAATTTTAAAGTTTCAAACTCACCAGCAGTAGTCTAACAGATGTTGAGGAAGCACAGGAATGTAAACATGTTGCCAGTACATAGGATACAACATGGCCGCAGACCCATGTACACAAGCTGTCAACTGGAGACAAAGATCAAAAACACATGTGACAACTCATTTTTCTTCCCTCCTTCCAACAGCCATTTATGCATGACTTAAAAATACAATACATGTTTGTCAGTTTCATATGGGATATAAAAACAACCAAGAATGTAGAAAACACCTGCTTTCATCCATTATATTACTATTTGAAATCTTGCCACTAGATGTCACTAATTCCTTTTCCAATAAGTTGTTCAATTCATATTAATAGCTATTTAGTAGTTCAATAGTTGGACTTCAACAGTTGTTACAGATATAATGAATTGAAGTTATTTGTTTATATGGGGCTTTAGCACAGTTTTTCATGCTCCTCAGCTTTTGAAGGAAAACTTTGTCTCTTAGCCTACAACTGTACCAATCTGTGAATTCAACGGCTCCTTGTGTCTCTTAACCACTCCCTGTTCAGTTAATTTCTGAGTTTTATCAATGTAAAAAGCTTGCAGCTGTTAAAATGATTGCTTTGGGGACATGAGACTGAAAAGAGATGAAAAGGTGTGTGCTGAAGCTCACAATAATGCACCATAAGAACAATTAACTGGAGTTTTTGCAATTGTTGCACTAATTGCACTTTTAAATAAAGCCTGTATATATTACAGTGTTAATATCTCTGGAAAATCTGTTGTTTCTTTTGCACATGTATGGATTTTACTGCACATGTATAGATTTTATCTTTTAACTGCTGCCTGTGAGAGGATCCCAAACTGCATTTCACTGGTTTAACACTGTTCTTGAACACTGTTTTCTCTCAGCGACAATAAAAAGCTATTCTAATCTATTCTAATTCATTCTCTAGAGATGACACCTTAGAAATACTTGTATGAAAAGCTTACACATGCCTATTCAAAAATAAAATCTATGTCAGTAAGGTAAAATGGAAAAAAATGAAAAATAAATAGGCATGATAACATAGTGCTCCTCCAAACAGCTCTAAAAATAAAAAATATATTTTAGGTGGAGTTGTGCTATACCACAATCCCCACACTAACTAAGCTGGCTTTACTTAACACCAAGTAAATCAAACTCTTAATAATGTATGTTTTATATTAAATGAAAGAAAACAACTACACATAACAAAAAGGTCAATACTGACAACTAACTTCTGACATGATGAGCAGGACAAAAAAAAGAGGAAACGGGAAGTACTACTTACAGTGCTCAGTTTGCTACAGCAGATGAGGATTCGACGTTCATAAAGCATACTAGCATACAAATGAAGCATGTTATTGACATCTACTGCTACAAAGTACTCTGTTAGGTTTCTCTGTAGAGGTAAAACATGAAGAGATACATAGTCAGGACAGTTAGTTGTGGCAAAATCTCCATATGACACAAATAATTTGACATAAATTTTATAGGTTTTGAAGCATTTTAAGCTTCCCAAAAGAGCAAAGAACACTATTAGAGGTCTAACTGTGATATTTATATATCGATACTTGCTGATATATTACTCTGAGCAGTCAGTACCCTCAGCTGTCTGAATTACCAAACCAACAGAGCACAGTTGGTTTAAAGAGACCTGTTTAGATTTTGTGTGTGTGGCTTAGACACACCTACACATGCGCACACGCACACACACAGGGTAAACAATCATATCAATTTAAAGAAACAGATTAACCCAGAAACCATGTTTTTGGACTGTGGGAGGAAGAGAGAACCTACGCATGCACAGGGAGAACATGAACAATCAATGTAGAAAGACCCCAGACCAGGATTTAAACCAAAACTTCCTTGCTGCAGAGTGACAGTGTTAACTGGTCCAGCATGCCACTCAATATTAATACACACTCAAATCCATTTTTAAACTGTCAGCATCTGAAGTCCCAGAACTTAGAAACTCATTATGCCTTCTAACCTAATCAGGAAGCTAACATTCAAACTGTGTAAAGACAATATGAATAATGAGGCTATTGACTGTCAGGGTAGGGAATTCAACACTCACATTCTCGGGTATGCTTGGGAGTTCCTTTATGTCAGGCACAGTGAAAAAGGAATGCTGGAAAAAAGGGACAGCGTGAGAGAGCGGTATAAACAATAGACTTGCATTTGCTTAAATGATTACTGAGGATAGTTAAGCTCTAAAATATTCCTACATGTGCCAGATTTAAATTTAAAATAATTTTTACCAAGATGGTTGAAAATGAGGCAAGCATCTCTCTTAATCTTTAGCTCACCACCTCTATAGAGCCAAGACCCTGACTGGGCCACTCAAAATCATTAGTTACTTCCAGACCGAGGCAACATAGTAGTCAAAATAAAACATCTAATTGAATTCTGAATAACTTGGGACTACATTTTATACACACAAAACACTTCTGTGACAGTAAAATATCATAGGTGTTATGAATTCATTAACATAAATGCAAATGTGCAATAGCCATAACTTTTCAACTGAATTCAAATGCATGTATTGTGAAGAATTGGAGCTTACCACACCAAGGTGAATGGGAACTCCAGGCTCAGGTATGGGGAGTGTATGTAGTGACACCAGGAGCTCTTGCCACTGGCTTTCCTGTAATATTACACAAATATTAACCCATACAGCTGCAATAAAAAATGTTCCACTGGAATAATGACTAATTTCAAAAGACAAGCTGCAGAGTGTAGGCAATAACTGCAGAAAAATTAAGGTCACAGCTGATATGAAGACACAAGACGTTCCCACAGATACATAAATATATGTTAACATATTCCATCATTACATGTGAAAATCAGCAAGTATCAGGGAGATCTAAGTAAACTCAAACACCCAATGATAATTTAGAGACAAACAAGAACCAAACCTAACATGTGAGAGTTGAATGAGTCACCTGGCCTTTGACAGTGCAGTCAGCAAGGATATTCAGCAGCTTGTAGAAAACTTCAAACCACGGCAGGTAGCTGAGAGAAGACACATTTTTAATATACATTTAATAAGGCATCATTTCAATTCTAAATTAATCATTGGTTTTAAATGTATGGATTCATCACTATTTTTTAAAGGATTTAAAAAGTAATGAAAGCTTATTTGAAAGCTTTTATAGATTTTAGGTTGATAAGCATGGCCAAAATAAGGACATAGCACATGCCATAAATTATTTTTAACACTGATTAATGAAAATTCTGATATTGCATTTCTAAAACAATTACTTTTCATTCAACTCAGAGAGAATACAAAATACAAAAATTGTTTATTTTGAGGCTTCATGATTATTTTGTTTTTCTCCATACCCTATTATCATCATATTACAAAGCCCCATAAGGGGCATGGGGAAATTTTTTCTTTTGCATTACCTCGCAAAACGTATGCGTTCCCTCACAATAAGTTTTGTGTCCCCTTGCAGTAAATGTCAATTTAAAATTTCTTATGCATACACGCCTCAGTGAAAACATGTTTATTCTTAACTCTTTGGTGCAAAAAGCTGATTGAAGATCAATTTATTCACTGCATGTTTATGTCTGTTTGTGTAAGGTTATGACTGAACTGCACATGAAAATGGCTCTTTAAGCCATTCAGACCAACACAAAAGAGACCCAATCAAAACTGTCAGATGACTTGTTACCCCATGATAGTAACTCAGAAACTGTCCAAATAGTTTGGATGTATTTTTTTTTCTGTCTGTCCTACTTATTTTAAAGTTTTTATTTGTATCATAGGTTTGTGTTGCATTTCTATCCTAAAGAAAAATATATAAAGCTTCCGATATTTCATAACGAGATATTAACATACATGGAAAAACCTTAAGAAAACCTTATATTATAGCAGAAAGTATACCATAAAGAAAGGCTTACAGTATTCAAATATGCCACATAAACTCATCAGTACATTATTGCAAGAGAACGCAAAACATAATGCAAGGGATGCAAAAGTATTGCGAGGGAACATAATACTTTTGCGAGATAATGCAAAAGAAAAAAAATCCTCCATGTCCCCTAGGGGCTCTGCATCATAGCATCATAGACATACTCTATAATTTTCATCTCCAAAATAAACTGCTGTATTAACACCAACAAAAGAGATTAAGACATTCAACTGTCCTGCAGGACTCTTTATACACAAAAAAGCTCGTAACAAACATGCAAGTACAGTCCGGCTTCATTTAAAGTTTAAGCAATGTGTAAGATAAGCTGCTCATTCACAGAGACAATAATTGCTTTTGATTACCACTTTATATTGTTACAATGATCATATTTTTTCTGTCAACTTTATTCCTTTAATTGCTGGAATAAAGCTCAGATTTTCAGATATTAAGAAATAAATAAATAAATAAATAAATAAATAAAATCAACAATGTTGAAGAATACTGCCATCAAGAAAACACAGCTTTAAGCTCCAATCAGATCAATTTTCGATTTTGAAAAAAAAAAGACCATCAGAATTATGAACCATTTTTAATGACTAGCACAATGTCTTTATTATTTCAAGGGCCATGCTTAAATTGTTTTCAGAGGATTATACAAACAATATGTGCTTCAGATCCTGAAACACTCAGACCCACCTGAGAATGCAATAGCAGGTATGAGCTCCCGAAGAGAGGCGGCAGAAACCAAATCTCTGTTTACTTTCAATGTCAGTCAACACAAATGTGAAGTTCTGGCCAACCTGGTTGATTGTTAGGCTGCAGGAAGCAGACAGGAAAGCTTTTCAGATATTACATGAGATGAAGAGTTAGAACATCCAGACTAAATTCAGATATCCGACAGATCAAACTGGAAAGTACCTTAGACTCTGAGGAGAGAGAGAAAAAGGCTCAGGACCAACTCATAGGTTAATATAAAGGAATAATATGCATTGTATTTTGGGCCTTTTGTCACTTTTGGGCCTTCTGAGGCCCAAAAGCAGTGGTGTCCAAAGTCGGTCCTCGAGGGCCAGCATCCTGTTTTAGTTCTCTCCCTTGTTTAACACACCTGGATGGCTTGTTAGAAGGCCTAAGAAGAACATTGACATGCTGAAAAGGTTGTTACTACCACCAGGGAGGGAATTAAAACATGCAGGATGCCGGCCCTCTAGGACCGACTTTGGACACCCCTGCCCAAAAGTGATCCGCAAAGAGATTCCCATGGTTGTGGCTGACAGATCCAGAGAATATAAATGGGGGAAAAAAACGGTGTTGGAAATGAGGAAACACCTTGCGAAAAACTGGAAAATGAGTGAAAACCTTTGACATGAGTGCAGTTGGCTAAATCAAAAGGATTTTATTTGCAAAATGATTTAAAAAAAAAAAATGAAATCGAAAGACCGTTCCTTAGGAAGATGCATGAATGATCACTTTGTTCATTTTCATTATTTCATTAGATTGTTTTAATCTTGTTTTCTGTGGTGTGAATTTGCCACTGTTGAGTCCTTTTCATTTTTTCTTTCATTTTTTTATGTGTTTTATTAGCCAGCAGGATGCTGTCCTGGTGTACACATAAACATTCTCATGCTGGCCCAACACAGAGAACACTTGGAATAAAAAAATGTCAACAACTGAAGAAAACATGATGTTCTGATACAACTCCATCATAACTCATCAGAGAGTAAATTTAGGCTTTGCTTTCTCTAACTACTTTTCAGAATCAGAATGAAAATTCCTTTTAATGTCACTGTGCAAAAAAGCACAACGAAATTTAAAAAATAGCAACTCTCAAAGGCATTGCAAATAAATAAATAAGTGTATTTCAATAAATATAAGAAATATTTTTAACATGTTGTGTTTAGAGCATATTGTACATTTAGCATATGTATATCTCCTCTAGACACAAAACTGGCTCTCAGAGTACAAAATGTTCATTTAATTTTTTGATTAGATATTTTTAACCATGTTTCTGTCACATAAATAATCTAAGTCACACTTTAACTTATATTTTCCCATTTAAAGTGTCATTAAAATGTATTTCTAATGCATTTTTTGGTACTCTACTTATCTAGAAGAGATACTTTGCCTACAAAAATAGTCTACAACTGCATTAAAAAAATTGTTACAAGCTAGAACATTGTATGTTTCATTATTAAGAGGAAAATAAGAATAATTCTTGATTTCTTTTAAGTACAGATGCCAAACTTACACAGAGTTTTAGCTCTGCTGAGCCATCGACTCCCCCAGCTCTCAGCAGTAATGACTTCATGGCATTCTTTTTAATTAAAATTGATTCCATTAGAAATAAAATTATTGGCATCCTCACAAATGTGATTGCTTCATCCTATTTAAGTGAATGTAACTATAAAATCTGATAAGTGTTTGGACTGTTTTGAATCAGTTCAGCTTTTGGAGTTGTCAAAAATATTAGTTTTTTCCAAACTCCTCTGGACCGCTTCACAACCAAATTATCGAAAGTGTTGCCTTTGATTACTGCCCCCATTTTAGTTATGATTAATTTATCCTTAGGATATGGACATATACCACAAGCTTTTAAGGTAGCTGCAATTAAACCTTTACTTAGCAAACTTTCCTCAATCAAGATGACTTAATAAATTACAGGATTATATTAAATTTTCCTTTCCTACCTAAAATCCTTGAGGGAATAGTTGCTAATCAAGTGTGTGAGCATTCAAATAGTAATGATAGTAATAATTCAATGAAATCTGCTGGGTTTTCTTAGATTGAAATTTTTCTTAACTAATTTGAAAAATTAACTGAACTTGACAAAGAGGATATAAGTAAAATTATATTGGAATAAAAAATTTTCTAAAGTGCCTTGAGATGATGTGTTGTGCATTCCTGCTACTTAGCAGCCAAACCAAATTTTTGAATAAATATTTCTAATAGGCATAGTAATATACACATTTTGCTGTGGAAATCATAGTCAAAATGCATGTTCGGATTGTTGAATCCCAATGATGCCTGTATTTAAGTGTATGTACCTGTCCATGCTGAAGGGGAAGCAGAACTTTGGCACAGTAAGAAGAGTTTCCTGTGAAACAACAAGAAATTGATACACAATATATCTGACAGACTGTATAAAGTGAACAGATTTAAAGAGATACACATGTAAAAAGTGGTGTTGCAAAGAGGAAATTTCAAGGTCAACAGGCAGAAATATAGACAGAAAAATAAAATAAATCTAATTGGGTTTTATATACTGAAAATAGCTGAAAACAAAATCCCATGCAAAAGAGCAGCAATGTGTCAATTCATTTTAACTCTGCAAAATCTAAAAGTTAGAGAAAGAAACATGGTACACTGTGATTAAACCTGATCAGGGTAGTCAGCAGGAAACTGCCTTTGCACCTCCGGTCCTGTATAAAGTGGACAGAAAAAAGCCAACAAATTAAAGTTCTACCACTTGATGTCAAGTTCCACAACATTGTGCCAAATTCAAAAACATCTAAATTGTGGTAAATAAAATTGAAGCTGTTTGCAAGATTCAACATATAAAAACAGCATGGACAAGAACTGATGAGGTAGTACACAGGAAATGAGCAACAGGAAGGACTTCTTAGAAATATAGCTGACAAGTTCTCCTTAGAATCCAGGAAATCAGTCACACACAGCAGTTACAATCTGCCTTATACAGTAGAGGAAGAGTGACATTTTCATAACTATTAAATTAGTTTCTGCTGTTTCCAGTTGCTTACTCTTGGAATGGTTCTTCATTAGGCAGCAGTTACTGTGTCTCTTCTGAAATTCAGTAACCAGATGATGGGTGCCTAATTTGTTTGGAAGATTGCACCAAGTGGCTAACAACGGTTCTTAAAACAAATCCAATCACTTAGCAATATTTTTGTCTCTCAGTCATGCCAACATTATCAACAATTTATGATGAAAATATCTTGTTTTAGGTTAACCTGTCCCATCCAGTATCTTAACACATTTCGACAACAAACTGGTCAGATAAATATTTCAAAAAAGAATTTCTACTACTATTGAGATAATTTTATTCTTAAAATCTGTTTAGACTTTATGAAAGTGAGAAACTGATGAGAAGATCTGTGACAGGTGAACATGTCTTCTCTGATTCTTAGTTCTACTTCAACATACATTGAGAGCACAGTGCAGGGTCATCCAATAATCTAATATAAACCTGACAATGAAAACAAAAGACATTTTCCTCTTCCACAGTAGCCACACAGACCAATAAACAGTTACTATTCATGCAACTGTGTTTGGCTTTCATACAAAGCTACCGGAGAGGTAAATGCTTCAAGTCAAGACAACTTTTTAACCCTTCTGCATTCCTAAAAGACAATTGTCATTTTTTACTCCATGTGGAATCTGGTGGGGTCGCTCTGACCCCGTGTAAGGTTTTACAAGGTTTTTTTGTGTGTGTGTATGGTTTCAGAAATTCTAATGTCTAATAGGAAATTTCTCCTCGCGGACCCACTGTCCGACGGTGAACTTGACTACACTGTTTGATAATTAGGAACAATTGGAATGCATGGACTTTTGGAATTTGTATGACTGGACAGAATTGATTTTTATATTTCTGTAAAGTTCCTGGAGGCGATATTTGTTGTGAGTTAGCTCTACAGAGCTAAACTGAACCAAACATGTTAGGACTGTGATTGTCTTTACAGGGGCTGGGGAAACAGTTATATTTGTTGAATTGCTGCATAATTTTTATGAAAAGCGAGAAATTGCCAACAAATTCACACAGAATGGACATGGTTCACATTGATAAGTCCTCTTCATCGTTTTTAATTGCAAGAAAAGAAACATATCGTTGACCTGGTGGAAACATGAAAAAAAAAAACAGATCACGCTTACACTACTTCCCCCTTACAACAAAAGAAGCGTCCCCGCTTCCCCA
>NW_015115923.1:0-18438 GCF_001443285.1 Poecilia latipinna
ACAGTTTATTTATTTATTCTAAAAGGAAGAGTGTTATCTTTAAAATTGCACTTAAATCTTGACAAACCATGCTGCTTTTAAAGGTTCCTCCAACATTTTCTAGAAAGCTGTAAAAATAGCCTGCAGTTCTCTACAAGTACATAGCGGTTTCCTCAGAAGCAATCTTATACATGAGCCATACATTAACATCAACTGTGATAATGCAGAAGAAGATGATTTAGAGTTCATTAGAGGAACTGAGTGGAAACGCTTCCTGTTTGTGACTGGATTAATGCCCAGTAATGTTAATGTAATCTAAACTTCACACTGTGTGTTGAAGGATTTTGCATTATGTTATGATTTTGCCTCACATTTTATTCTCTACAGATAGAAAAAGACCAGAAATTTATTCCTTATGTGTGGACTGTCACAGTGAGTTCTTCTGAACAAATCTACCATTTGTTAGAATGGAAACTCTCAGATTTACTGAGAAATTTGTCTTTAACACTTTGCTCTTTTTTCTTTATTTTTCTCTTCAGAGGTGGAACAACGAATACATTTCTTGGGACCCCGATGAGTTTTGTGGAATTGATAATGTTTCTCTACCTACTGAAATTTTATGGAAACCAGATCTTACGATTGAAGAAATGTAAGTATTTATATGTGAATTAGTGTAATCCTCCATGTGGTGCAGAAACATCAAAAAACCCTCACACTTTGCAATGTTTAATCTTCAGGCTGATTAAAAAACAACAACTTGAAAAATAAATATTACATGCCTTTCTGAATCTCAGGTGTGCCGCTAAATGCTAAATGTTTTTCTTTTGCACTTTTGTCTCTTAAAATTTAAATATAAGGTGGTTTCTGCGACTCGAAAGCAACTATAAACATTTGGTGGAAGATTGTAAACTTCTAATTTTCAAGGAAGAGCTGCAGTGCAGACTTGTAATCTTGCAGGACAGAATAATTAGCAAAGCTAACCCACTTATTCATAAGAAACTGATAAAAAGATAAAAGGGGTAAATAAACGGATCGGATGGTAAAGCTCGCAGTCATTGTTGGTCCGTCTGACCTACAGAGTATGAAACAGATGGTGATTTATTTTTACTCCATTACGAAAAGTGTTGAAAGATGTTCATCAGGTCCAAGGAGTGCATACAGGAATACAGGACGAATAATTTGCAGAAAAAGTTTGATCTGAGGACGATGGAGACTCATGTCCTGATGATGGCGCTGCTCACAAAATGATGGAAAAGAGAACAATAGTGCTGGAGAAAAAGGCTGTTCCAGCAACGATGAGGGCTGCTGTACTGGAGGCTCACCAGGCGGAGATGAATGAGATGCTGGAGGTGACAGGAATTAAGAATATGGATGTGTCCAGGGTGGAGAAAATAACGATTAAGACAGGGAGAGGATGACAGCTATAGTGAAATGATGTATCCAGAAATGGTGCAGGAAAGTTTGAATCTGGAGATTTTATTTTTTCCAGGGAAAACAGACAAGCAGAACCTTCAACAATTGAACACAACTCAATATCAGTGACAGTATAGTATAATACTTATTATCCTTTGTCATGTGTGAAGCCCAAGCTTTTCAAACCTCCATAATCACTTAGTTTGTTTGTGTTTTTTTTTATTTATGCAGGACAGAGAAAGACAAAGCCCCTCCCAGTCCTTACCTCACCATCAACAACAAAGGAGAAGTTGAAGTTCAGAATGACCAGGTGTTAGTGAGCACCTGCAGGATGCACATATACAAATTTCCTTTTGACACTCAGAGCTGCAACCTCACCTTCAAGTCCATCACACACACGGGTGAGAGCACGTTTCCAACACATCTACAAACGTTTTCCACATGTGAAATGTTAAGCTGTAGCGGGATTGATCAAGTTCAGGACAGTCCTGACAGAAAACAACTGTTGACTCGCATCAACATTACCTGACGGCATTAATCAACTGCTTCTTTGTATGTTTATGCTTTCCTCCTTTCTAATTTCCTCCTGTTAGATGTGTAATCAGTAAATGAAATTAACCAACAAGCTGTGGAGAGCAAATACATAGCCAAGGAAGCTTAACAGGAAATTCTGATTAGAAATATTCAGGTGGCTGAAACTAATCATTAATTCATTTTACTTTTGTTGACTTTGCTATAAAATGCACATGGATGTAAATAAACGGAATAAAGACAAGTCTATTTCCCAAAAGCAAGAGCTGGAGAGACACTTAAAGGCTTTTCTGGTAAAAATCTAGGACAGCTGTTACAACATTTCCCCTCTTTTTCAGCCAGGGAGATCCGTCTGCAGCCGAGTGACAACTCTTCAGAGGCCACAGAGTGGTCTCGGGAAGTGATGCGGACCCAGTATGAGTGGCTGTTCATCGACATGATCGTCACTGCAAACAATGCTACCATTTCAACTGATCAAGATCTCGTCATTTATACTGTAGGTATCATTAGTTTTACATGTAAACATCTGATTACTGCCTTAAAAACTGCAATTTTCTTTCCTTTTTCTGCTTTAGCATTGAAGGACCTTTATCATGTTCTGTATTTAAACTATGCAGAAAATTACATTTTCACTGAAGTCTGATCTATTGTAAATGCTTTAAAAAAACAGTTTTATTGCATTTCAAGAAGCCAAATTTTGGTAAAACTTTGTCTCAAAGGTCCATTTTCTGCTTTTGCTGAATATTAATCTAAATCTTGTTTCCCAGATCACGATGAAGAGGAGGTCTCTGCTGTACATTGTCAACTTCCTGCTGCCGGTTCTCTTCTTCTTGTGTTTGGACTTGGCCTCCTTCATGATCTCAGACTACGGCGGAGAGAAGCTCAGCTTTAAAGTCACTGTGCTGCTGGCCATTACAGTGTTGCAGCTCATTCTCAATGAAATTCTGCCTTCCTCCTCTGACAGAGTCCCACTCATAGGTCAGATGGTCAGATAAATTTGCTACTTTTGTGCAGGAAACGTGACCTGACTTCATTCACTTTGTCCTGTCTGATCCTTTTCAGCCGGTTACTGCATCGGGATTTTTGCTCTGATGATGCTCAGCCTCCTGGAGACGATTTTCGTGATGTATCTGAGACAGAAAAGCTTCCAAGACACAGAGAGAGACGGATGCATGATCCAGGAATCTATCAAGTCCAACAAAGGCAGCTTTCACAACTGCTACACAGATAGGAGATTAAATTTGTCCAAATACAGGGAAACTGGGATCTTTTTTGAAGTTATTAGTTGTTTGTCTGCAGCTTAACATTTCAAGCTTCTTCATTGAAAGCCAGAAGCAGTATTAAACTCCATTTCTCAACCTCAAAGTTTAAAATGTGATGCTGCGCCATTATAGCTGAGTGAAATGCATGAAAAATCTCCTCTACATTACATAATTTCTGTAAAAATGATATAGCTGTTAAACACAACTGAACTTGATTACATTTTGTTGAACAGGGGAGATAACTAAAACATGCAGGACACCAACCTTTGAGGACTTACACTGGCCATTACTGGCCTAAATGTTAATATATTATCTCTTTTATAAGCAATTATTAACAACAGGCAGCTGTTACATAATAAACATCTTCATGGGTTTATCAATAAAACAAATTAAATTCCACTAATGAATACTTCCACATATTTTATAAGAATATTTGCAATTTTTAAAATATTATTGTTATTATTTTTAAAACAACCTTTCAGGTGGTTTATGGAACAGACTGAACATGAAAAAATAATTAAAATAATCAACATTAAAATCACAGTTCAATCCTTTGCATGTTTTGCTGGTGAAACAATTAAGATTTTAAGTTTTCTTTTTGTTATTTCAGGTAATTTCTGAATTTTAGAGAAGCAAAGATAAGCAGCCTCATTTGGAAATTTTCTGTGAATTTATTTATTCTTTCAAAAGAAATGAAATCCTTTAGAAAGAAATATTTTTCTAGTGAAAAAGAAAAGCAAACAGGTTGGAGTGAAAGTAATGAAAATGTCCAACATTTAATCAAACTTCTGCTTTTGAAAAATTATGTATCTGCTGCCCTCTTCAGGAAATATGCTGCAATAACACTCACGAAGATCAAACACCATAAAGTTAATTTTTTTACAGTCTGTTACAATCACTATAAATGACAGCAACTGATATGTCAAGGCACTTTAAAAACAGCTCCAAATTATATGCAGTTATTTGATGAAGTTTTTGTTACATTCAGCTCAAAACAATTTAATTTATTCCAAAACCAATCCAGTCATAATTATAGCCAATTAGTTTAGTTACAGCCGCCCTAATTATAGTACAACAGTTTTGTTTACACTCAGTTGGTACAAGTTTTTTTTTTTTTTGCTTAAAAATATTTCACTGCAACAGGCAAACAAAAACAACAACAACAAAATATTACCAAGTATTTTTGGTCTAGTTTACACTTGAAATAAGACAAAACTAACTTATAAGTAAGTTTTCAGCAAGATATAGGAGCTTGTTTTAAGTCAATAATTTCTTTCTATTGATAAAAAAAATACTAGATCCACTGGAAGAGTATTTAACATAAAACACAACATTTTACCCTTGTTATAAGTGAAATAATCTTCCAGTGGAACAATTTTTAAAAAAATCAATAAAAAGGAATTATGACTTAAAATAAGCTCCTATATTTTGCTAAAAAGTTCATTGAAAGTTGATTTTGTCTTATTTCCAATGTACTCAGATATTTGCACAAGAAACTAGACCAAAAATACTTGGTGAGATTTAATGTTTTTGCTGTGGATGAAACTATATGCAAACTAATGCAGTTTAATATACTGCCATTTAGTGTTAATTTTCAGGATTCATTTAGAAACTCTCTTTCAGAATCACATGACTGGACTTCAGGTGGATTTGTCTACAACGTGTCTTCTAGTGAAACCGGCGAGATCCTGCCTGGTGCCCAAGAGGTCAGCATTCAGTCATTATCGGTGCATAAAAACCAAAAGTGCAAAAGACATCGCTCCTTTTGTGAGCTGATTTATTAAATCACTTTTTTCAGGACAGAAGCAGCAAACTGCTGGGGGAGAGCTACACCCTGGAGAGGCTTTCAGATGAGCTGAGGGCGATGGAGAAGACGTTGACTCGGCTCTTCAAGTCCAACAAAGAAGAGGAGACGAGTGGCTACTGGAACAGAGTGGCCACAAGAGTTGACAAGGCTTTCTTTTTTTTCTACGTTCTGGTGGTCAGCATTTTCCTGGTCCTCATTTTCTTAGAGTGGAAAAGTGATTCCACTGACACTGCATGACGTAATTCAGGTCTACATTTATGTAGCTGTGATCCAAGTCAGCATTCATCTGAATAACTGCATCCCGATTTTATTATTATGACCTGATTAATGTATCTGTTCTGTATTAAAGTGCAGTGGTATAAAAGTAAAGCTATTCATCAGACGTTGTTCAGCTGAAAAAAAAATTATTTAGTGGCAGAAAAGAAAGAGGAAACAGTCTTAATAATTGTCATTCACTTTTCCTTTTATCTCATTAATTCATTTTGACGTTATAGTTTGCTGAAAGTGTACAAGCCAGCACAGTAAAATAACATGTTGTGGATTAAAGCTGTTAAAATAAATGAGTACTGAAGGCTGAAAGACAAATTTACTTTACAGAGTTATGCAAAAATCAAATACTTTCAGCTACACAATAGAGCCCATCAGGATCCATTGTAACTTCAACTTTATCAGACTATTAGCATGATTTATGTTTTTCTTTTCCCAGTAACCTAAAGCAATTCAGTCACACCAGTATTATGTGCTTCTGAAATAATTGTCTAAAAGTAGAGGGGATTTTCAGAAAACAAAATCGTTGGTATAAAATAATTTGAACTGATAAGTTTTTTTTAAGTTTTGCTGACAAATAAAAACCAGTCTCCTTTGTTATTGTATAATATTTTGAAGTGAAAATAGAGCCAGAATGCTGGCTGCTTTGCAATGAGAAATGGAAATCTCATCCTCTGAAGGTTTTTCCTGAATTAGATGTGCATCCTCAGGTAGAAAAGTGTATATAAACCTGGCATATCTCTCCATTATTGTCAAAATAAATGATGTTCTGCACCCATAAATCTGCCTTGGTGGTTCTGGTGATCATTTAGTCCCACAGGATTTCAAAGGATTGTTCTGTCTCTGATATTTAAGATCTTATCTAAAAGCCCAGTTTTCCCATATTGTGGTCGAAGCTAATGAGCTCATCAGTGGTTTCACATATCCACTTAGCACTCCAGTGAAAGTGCTGCTTTATGTCATTAATATTTAAATTATGAGCTGAGACAGGTGGATGCATTCATGTCAAGCATTTAAGCATAACAAACAAATAAGCAACAGATTTCATAACAATTCTGTCAGAAACAAACAGGAAAAATATGGGCCACAGAATTTATATTAATATAGCTTACATGCTGCACCAATCTGTCTGTATCATATTTAAAAAATAGCTTTTTGCCCCACCTATGTGGGCAGAGTTACATCTTTTCGAAAGTGTCTCTTTTGCAGCATGTACTACCACTGCTTCACTTTCTGTTTTGTCTCTTACTCATGATGAGAAATAGCACCATGGCTCAATTAGTGGTCACTGCAGTGGACAGCTATCTAAAAGCCATTTTCTTGTGCTTCTTATGGATTTTTACGTTATAAATGCACACAGACCACTGAAGTGGACACTAAAGAATCATAAAACGCACTATCAACTACCTGCCATTATCTGCAAATGCAAGAAATTATTTTTGTTAAATCCAATATGGCCGACAGATAAAAAAAGCACGCCAACCGACCCAGTCCCTCCTTCAACTCTAGACGACTCTTGCAGGTAAAAAAAAATTATTGTGACATCAGATAACACCTAAAGAACAATACTACTGATGTATTAGATGCAACAACTTTGTATTTGGAGAAAATTACATCTGATCACCTAAAATAAATAAAAATATTTTTATTTTATTTTATTTTATTTTTTACAAAATTTATTTTCCTACCTTTTTTATGCCTTAAGGAAATAAAAATAATTGGAAAAAAATCCTGAGACAAAGAATCATAATTCATGTATGAAAGGATTAATATATGTCATGTAACAGTTGATATGATTTTTAATGACTTTGCAAGCTTATTTATGTGTTTTTTTTGGATATTAGCAGAATATAGACAAACATTTGTAATTGAAATGCAGCGTCTGAGACCAGAGCAGTGGATATAATTTTGCTACAGCCAGAACTTTAGTCACAGTTTTCATATCTTCCGAAGTATGTTTGTGTATTTAAAAAATATTTTTATGGGGTTTCAAGCATGAAGATATCAAAGATAAAGTTTAATCGTGTGTTTCTACATACAAATAAAAAAAATCAGAGCACTAAATGTTGCAGATTCCATTTAGTGGTTTTAAAAACCTGTCCAGATAAGATCAGTGCTACTCAGATATTGAGAGAAAATCTAAAATGTGTTTTCATTAAGCAGGAATCAGTGTGACAGTGTGCACCCCTCCCTCCGCAGCAGGCAGGGCAGCGACATAAAAACATGAGAGCACAGAAAGAGTCGACACTAATCTCACAGCGATGATGCTTTTACGTTTCTTTCCTCTTCTTCTCCTTACAGGTAAGATAACAAAAATGCATGGAGCTGTAACTGGACGTTTAAGCTAAATTTAGCGTTTTATGAAAAGAAAAAATATTTTATAATTAAGTTAGCAGCAGATCTGTTGTTAAAAAAGAAATGTAAAATATAGCTCAGCAATGAAAAGTAAAATATTCTTTTCATGTAACTCCTTTGTTTTCCTAGAGATTTAATTTTTCTGTTTCTCTTTTGTGAGCTTTTATTTGACCTCACAATCTTTTGCAATAGGAGTCAAAGACTTAGATGCATTTACAGTAAGTTAAGAGATAAGTTTGATTTAGAATGAAAAATATCCTTATGATTTAGATGGATCTAGAAATTTGACAAAGTGATGGGAGTTTCTACGGTTAGAGTCCATTGCATCAGTGGTATCTTATTACAGCTCAGACCACAAACCTTCTTACTCAGGCAGGAAATCCTTGGCTGTTGAGAGCAAAATGTCTGACAGACTAATGAAAATAAATTTCCAGTGGAATTATTAGTGATAATTCCCAAGATACATTTGTGTTTTCTACTGATGTTTAGAATGTTTCTTTTATTTTACTTGGTATGACTTAAGCTCAGCCATGCGGGGAAAATGTTATCTTACCTAAATAGTATATGCTGTGTATTTGCACCCCAACATGAGAAACAGGTTGGGGAAGAAAATGCTAATGCACCAAATGGGATTATGCAGGAAATTACCAAGAATTGTCACAGCAATGAAACGGTGTTTTTCATAAGATACATGAAAGCAAAAAATCATGATACTTTAGTAGATGTATAGTTTGCTGTGTTTGGTTTAATTATTTACTGTGAATTTTAATTGATTCCTTCGCTTTTTTTCTGCTTCCCAGATGCATTTGCTGAGAGTTTCCAGCAGAACCTACAGCACAAAAACTTTACTAAGATCTTTGAGCAAATTCGAGGTGGAAAACTTTTTCTGTCATATCCTTGATTAAGATTTGTGTTGAAATATGATTCCAGCACATAATTTCTAGTTCTGGATATTAAGAGTAGAATAAATGCACATTAAGCACATTTATGAGCCAGAATCCCTCAGAAAACATTGTAAATGTTCATCTATACCCTGATTATCACATACATCTGGTTTCCCAAATCAAGTTTGCTAAGGTTCTTCATTTAACAGGTGTCATTTTTTAAAATTGATTTTCACACACTGTGTGTTGATCTATTTTCAGAAAGTGAAGTGCCAGCTCAGGAGGAATGCAGTTTTCAAGCCGTCTTAAACTACCTGAACATGACCAAAAACAATGACAAGTACACTTTGACCCGACCCGTGAAACACCACAGGCACTCAACGTGGATCTTCCTGGAGATGAAGGTTCATGCAATTCTTGATGTGGTGAGTTGTCTGCAATTTTTCCACATATTGCTGCTTCAGTTTTCTCTGTCAAAGATCAGAAACATTTTATTGATTAAAACAAACACAATATATTTGACTCAGGTGATGAACTTTATCGCTTCTTTGTGGACAGCACAGTTTTGTATAGTTTGTTTTGTTATTTAATAGTTTGTCTTTGCCCACAGAGAGAGACTGAGCAGTCTTTCTTTTCATATATTTGGATTTATTTGGTAAGTGTTTTGTTTGTGCCTAGAAATACATCATTTAACATAAACCCTACCTGGAGTAAAAAAATCTGTTTACAGTGCATGGGACAAAGTTTTGCTAATTTCTTTGCCACCCATTGGTTACGCATCCAGGAAATCTTGAAGAAACCTGTCACAGAACATCTAAAATCAAGCATGATTGTTTGGTTGCACTGCAAAAGCACAAATCTTACCAAGTAATTTTGGTCTAATTTCTAGTTAAAATACCTTAGCACACTTTGAATAAGACAAAACTACCTCTTAGGTAACTTTTTTAGCAAGATATAATAAGTTATTTTAAGTAAATAATTAATTGGCAGAGTGCTTCACTTATAAGACATTTTTTTCATGTAAATAAAATTATCTGCCATTGGAACAATACATTTTCATCAAAATTAAGGAATTATTGACATAAAACAGGTTCTTACATCTTGCTAAAAACTTAATTGTAAGCTAGTTTTATCTTATTTCAAATGTACTAAGATATTTAACTAGAAATTTGATCAAAATTACTTGGTTAGATTTAGTGTTTTTGCAGCATGGGGTCCCAACGGTGATATAACAATTATCAGCTGTTACAAATGATTAATGGCATCTGCTGTCTTACTTTACTACTTACTCATTAGGTTTAGGGACAAATCACTTCTACAAATTATCATTGTAGTTAGAAAGCTTTTTTGCATCAATATGTAAATTCATCATCTAAAAACTTAAGTTTTGTATTTAGTCAGATTATATATGTATAATATAAAAAAAAAAAAAAAAAACCCTGAAACTTTTAAGTATAACACAAAAACCTTCAAAATCTGTAATGGTGAAGACGCCTATCTTCAGCACTGTATTTGTTTCAAATGGCTCTTTCTTTTAATTGTGCAACTCTCCTTGTTTGTATTCATCTCTCATTTTGAACTTCCTTGCTAATTTGTTTTCTTGTCTAGAGATGGGACAATGAACATATTTGGTGGGATCCAGAGCAATTCTGTGGGCTTGATCACATCTTAGTTCCCACTCAACTTTTGTGGATTCCTGATCTGACCATTGAGGAGATGTAAGTTTAAATTCACCTAATACTTTGTCTTTTTCAAACAACTTTAAAGACATGATTACGTCATCTAGATGTATAAAAGGACAGAGTTTCTGTCTATCTTATTTCAATTTAAAAGTAACAAAATTCAGATGAAAACTAAAACTGAGAGTAAATGTATCGCATCCAAATCTTAAAGTGAGTATTTGCTGTGATTCCCCATCCAGGACAGAGCAGGACAAAGCCTCTCCAAGCCCTTATCTCAACATAAAAAGTCACGGCTGGGTTGAATTTAGAAACGACCAGGTGGTGATCAGCTTCTGCAAGATGCAAGTTTACAGATTCCCTTTTGACATTCAGAGCTGCAACATCTCCTTCAAGTCTATCATGCATCCCAGTGAGCCTCCAGTCTGTTCTCTTACCTACAACTGATTACAAATTATTAAATACTATCAGGTATGTACTGTAGGATGAAATAAGTCAACTGTTTCTCTTTAACATTTCACAGGTGAAGAAATAGCATTATTCTACAACAGCAATGACACAGAGATCACAGAGGAGTCTCGTGAAGCCATGCAAACGCAGTTTGAGTGGCTGTTTCTCAGCATGACGGTCACAAACGAAACGGTCAACCACTTTGGCTTCAACCAAACAATGATCATCTACACTGTAAGTATTTATCCGCATGTGTGGAGCATAAACGTCTTCATATTTATCTGTGACAAATCATTGATCACCAGTTTTTACGGCAATGTCAGTCGTACTTCACTGCCAACACTAAAAAAAAATAAAAAATCTTACCAAGTACTTTTCGTCTAGACTCCACTGCAAACATCCTACTTGAAATAAGACAAAACTAACTTTAAAGTAACTTTCCAGCAAGATATAGAGGCTTGTTTTAAGTAAATAATTTCTTAATACTGATAAAAAAAGTACTTTTTCTATTGGTGAATAAATTAACTTATGAGAAAAAAGGCCTTGTTACAAGTTACATAATTTGTTAATAATAATTATTCATCAATATTGAGGAATTATTTAATTAAAACCAGCATCTATATCTTACTAAAAGGTTACTTAGAAGATAGTTTTGTCTTTTTATTTGAGAAGATATTTGCACTAGAAACTAGACCAAAAGTAGTTCTTAAGATTTTGTTTTTGCAGTGAAGATGTAAAGCACTTGAAAAACCGTTACAAATCGGGCTCTTAACTGAGATGTTAATTGGCAAACAATTTGATACAAATTGCCTGTGATTTGTTCTCTTTTATTGGGATTTTCTTGCATTTTATGGGGAATCTGGCATGTTTTTAACCTATAACATAAGTTCCAGTCAGAAGAAAAATGTTATTAAATCTAAAAGATTACATTAAACAGAAATCTGCCACGGTATTAATAATTTTAGGATTATAGAAATCTGCGGTTTCATTATCTGTCAGCCGAGTGTCACTTTCTGAAATTAAAAATAAATCTTAAACTTTCTTATGAAATGTTAAATTTCTTTGACAGATAAACATGAAGCGGAGGTCTGTCCTCTACATTGCAAACTTCTTGCTGCCCGTTTTCTTTTTGTTGTGCCTGGACTTTGGCTCCTTCCTGATGTCAGACACCGGTGGAGAAAAGGTTGGCTTTAAGATCACGTTGCTGCTTTCAGTCACAGTCATGCAGCTCATCCTCAAAGACATTCTGCCCTGCTCATCAGACCGGATTCCCCTCACAGGTAAAGACAATTTGAGTTTTATAAGCAGCTCCATCACATGCTGCATCACCATCACGCTGATGAAGATGCTTTTCTTTCACCAGTGGCGTACTGCATTGGGATTTTCACGCTTATGTTGGTAAGTCTCTTAGAGACAATTTTGGCGATTCATCTGATTGGTAAAGATGAGCAAGAGGAGGAGAAGCAAAGAGGCGATGATAGTCAGGCGGAGAAAGGCTGTTTCACAGGTGAGACTAAACTCTCTACAAAAATATGGATTTAATACAATCTGTCATATGAAGCAGAATTAAATTCACTGTTTCAGTGGTAAAGAAAAGGAGCCGCTTACCATCGGTTGAAAACATGTCAGCGCCGAACAAAGAGGTAACTACTCGTTTTCCAGTTCAGCACTTTTACAATCTCTACTTTCCAGTTTGGCTGTAATCTGTGTTTTGAACCACATCTGCAGGGCAACACAAGCAGGAATACAGACGTGTCCCAGGCAATAGAGAAGATTTCAGACGAGCTTGGAGAAAGCAGGAAAACGATCACTCTCCTCTGCAGCAGAAGTTATGATAAGAAACCAGGCTACTGGACGGGAGTGGCTCAAAAAATCAACAAGGTGTTTGCTTTCATTTACATCATATCAGCCATCGTGTTTTTGTTAACTCTTGCTATAATGTGGTGTCCTCCTCGTGAGCAGAAATAAAACCTGTTCAGATAAGTTCACTTTTCGACTTGATATTTAATGTATGCTTAGTGTCCTTCAGAACATAATCTCTGATTAATACTGCATGTGTTTTTGACACCAGTCAAAACTCTTTGGCATTCTCTCTGCATAGAGAGAATGCAGGTCTAGCATTGAAAGACAGAAAAAAGGATTTTGTTTTTCAACATTAAAGTGAGTCCAAGCATACATCCAACTCAACACAAATTTGGTCTCATTAAATGAAATGTATAGTTTGATAGTGAAAGTACAGAGCTAAATCTGACAGAAACTCTGTGGGATCACCTGATTAGAGCCGTGAACAAGAAATGTCTTCACTTTATAAGTTAAGCAAATATTGACGAATCTAAATATGGATGAAAACAAAGAGAAGGTTGAATGCTGAAACTGAAGTCTGAACAACAGTACTATTTTAAAGTTGTGAGTACATTAACAGCGCAGACAGATGTTTCATTTTCAGTGTAATTGTACATGTTACAGCTATATCACAGTTATATCTGAACTCATCAGCATTTTCTCACTTTTGCTCTTAATAAAAACCTGGTATATTGTGTGAAATTGATTCCTGTATGCATTTAAGATGCAAGTATTTGACTGTTTTTACATTGCGCCCACACACTCTTTCATGTTGCAAGGACCATAAGTCTGGTGATTTACGGCCGACATATTCTTTACCCCCCAGAAAGACATTTGGTCTTATCTGTAATTATAAATAAACTTTTTCCTTTGAAAACACATAAATATCACATTGTATCATCTGCTTACATATGAAGTGGTAAAATACTTACTGAAATGTACTTTCAGATCAACATTTTTTTTTCTTTGGTTTCTTACTTTGTATTTCCTTTTAATTCATGTAAAGCATTTTGAATTGTCATGTTGCTGAAAATGTGCTATGTAAATAAAATTACCTTACCTTAAATTATTTTTTAAAATCATATAACAAAAACACCACACAAGTCATGAATTGCATTAGTTTTATGCAGTGAACAGTTTCACATAAGTTACACCTTGAAAGCACAACATCTTTACTCCTGTAAAATTCAAGTGATCCTTATTTTGTTATCTAATAAACATGCTTATGCTGAGTGTTATAATTCATGCAGGTGTCTGTCGATGTATATTATCTGTATGACCTTAACAACATGCAACAAGAACAATAGTAATTTGACTTTAACCTTTAAACACTTAGCCATGAATTACAATCACTAATTTTTAAGGTATATCTTCTGGATTATATGGAAAGCATAAGAAACGTTGATGCTTAAGTCTTAACCAAAATTCTTAAACAGATTTTTGGTCTTGACTGTTAATCTGAACATGCTTTTTATTTATATACTATTCCACAGTAACACCAACTGTACATTTTCAGCAGTTGTCCTGCAAGAAGGAAAACCTCCGTCCAAAGTCAGTCTTTTAAGAACCTGCTCCATATTTCCATATCACTATCTCTGCTGAATAAAAAGCATCCCAATCCAACTGCATAATTCTGCCACCACCTATCTTTAGAGTGTGGATGGAGCATTCAGGACTTCTGCATCCAAGACATTAAAGTCTTGGATGCTTATTTATGCTGAGGCTACATTAAACACAGGTTGACCATTTACAGATTAGGCGACCTACAAAGGCAACAGCTTGCAGAGGGGTATCAGATTAAAAGGAACTAAATACTATTGCATGCCACACTTTACAGATTTTTGTCTCCACATTTTGAAACTTTTTTTGCGGTTGTAATGTGGAAAAAAATAAAAGCATTTAAGAAGCATGAATGTTTTTGTATGGCACTGCATTTTATAAGGAAGTGAATGAAGTTCTGAGGCATTTTAAGATTCTGTATAGACGAGAGGTTTTTGCCAAAAGTTACCATATAATTAATAAAGCATCAGCAAAGAGTTCTGAGAAAACTCTGAACTTGGATTAAACATTTTGAAGCAGCACACCTTACAAGTCCCTTCCCTTAGCTCTGTGGTACACTACAGCCTTCCTCCCACAGCGGACTCTGTCGTGAACGTGACAATTTGGCAGTTTTCCTGTAACATAAGGTTGAACGTCGATGAGTGTTATTGATACTACTAACGCTACGTTTACACTGCAACCCTAAGGGTGCGTTCACACTGCAGCCTGAAGTGACCAAATTCAGATTTTTTTGACGTAATGCGACCTGTATCCGATCTTTTCATGACAGTCTGAACAACACTGATCAGATTTTTTTCAAATGCGACCGAGGTCACTTGGATTTGTGGTCCTAAATTTAAAACGAGTGGGATCTTTTCAAATGTGACTCGAGTCAGTAAGCCAAGTCACATTCATCCGCCTGGAACATCATTGATACTCGACATACGTCACTATTCTGCGCCCTGAAACACACAAGTGGGAAGAAAAACAACAATCATGGCGGACTGTAATAGGATTAAGTTGTTAATGTGCTGGCTTCAGTTGGAAAACAACCTCAACATCGTAAGAGACGCTCCGTCATTAGGATTCATGTTTACTTCCGCAAACACTGAAAACTACTTCTACGTTTTTCTGGCGGTTGACAAAACACTGAGAACGCTGTTACTGCGCCCTCTATTGCTCATGTGGGATCATTTCAGGTTGTTTGCAGTTCACACTGGAGATTACAAGTCGCAAATATATTAGGAAATGTGAATGACCACGCAAAAAGGAAAAATAAAAACAGATAAAAACCCACAATAAACAAACAACAAAATCGAATTTGGGTCACTTCAGGTGACAGTGTGAACGTAGTCTAAGACTCTCCTCATGGTTGTTTCTGACGAAGAGCAGTTTATTTCTGCAAGTGGCAGCAGTAGTAGCCAGAAGACCTTGATTTTTTTCCACAGATTTGCACATTTGTTTTAACGTTGCCTGTTTTTACGTCACTAATTGTAATTGTTGAGTTTCAATTACTTTGTTAGTCAAAGTGAACCTGCAGCTACATGAAGAGATGTGTTGTTTTCTCAGATCTCAATAAGATTAATATCTGATTCATTTCGGTAAGCTTGGTTTTGAGAGCCACACTGAGAAGACGACAGATAAAAACAAAATGGCTGCCAAGACATAAATAATGGAAAAAATCTTGTCTATTTTCTTGGCGACTCTGGTCCAGTAACCATCCTTCTTCTCTTCAGACTCTTTGTCAAGGACAATTTTTTTAATCTCTCTGAGCTCATCTGAGACTTTCTCCATGGCCAGGAATAACTGGCTGCTGCTGCCCTGCAAGAATCAGAGTCAGAAGTTATAAACCAGATAATGGGTCATCACATTGCTTATCACAAGAGAACATCTAATTATCCCCTCCACCCCCCCAACTAACTTTTGTAACTTTTGTTATGAGAACTTGAATACTGTATTTAATTGTCAACCCCAATTACACTAACCCCTTTGCACATAGATGCTGTTTGATCGGTCAACTCATCGCAGGTGGAGGCAGTGGAGGAAGCTTTTATTATTTCTGGAAGAGAAAGAAAGTGGAAGATAGTTGAGGGTGAACACAACAGCTTCATGGATCTGTGTATCTCAATTATGAAATGTTTAACAAAAATTATGAGAAAATACAATCAGATTGATATTATATTTAATTTAATCTCTTAGATAGCAGTGATAATTGTTTGCATCTTTATAAACATCTTGGTTCTTACGAAGCTTGTCACTCTCTCTCTTGCCTTCCAGGGATGAAGAGTCCTTTGTCATCAGATAATTCAAGAAAATGGTCTCCAAGAGGCTGAACAGCATCAGAGCAAAAATCCCAATGCAGTAAATCACTTGGAGGAACAGAGAACACATTATGGTGAGAATATTGGTTCATATGGTTCATTATGGAACAAATACAGGTTGAATTTAAATCCATCATTTTTAAGTGCAACTTTTGAACTTGGTTTGTAGCTGTTTGAATTAATGGTTAAGTGTTCAATTTAACATGGAACAATAGCTTAGGAAGACAAACGGTTAAATTGATATCAATATTTATACATTTTATCATCCCTAAATGTATTTGTATTTAATTGTGTTATTATTAGCTAGATCATGAAAATAGGAACCTAACTGAGAAAGGAAAGAAAAAATGAGTTTTCTTAAGTTAAAATATTTAATGAGCAGTGGTGTTAGTGACTCTACAAAGGAAAACTCAGCTATTAATTATGCAGAAAGAAACCCTCTGGCAAAAAAGTCATGAGAAGTTTTATTTACAGTTTGCTATAAGCCACTGTTGGCAGGGGACATGACCAAGATGTGGAAGAAGGTGCTGTGTTCAGATGTGACCAAAATGCAACTCTTTAGCTTGCAGGATGCTGTTTGTACTGGGAAGCCAGCACTGCATATTGTGTGACATGCTTTCTTTATCAGGGGATTGATTACATATGGATTTATAATTGTGCATGTTTGAAATTTTTAAAACTGTCACCTTTGTTTATCACATTAAACATTAAAGTCTGTAACATAACAAAATGGAGAAAGATTTGATGGGTAGGAAAACTTCTGCAGGTCACTGCATGTTACATGGACACTTTTGAGATTTTTACCTATAAGTGGAATCTTGCTTGAGGTAAAAGGTAGAATTTCAATGAGAATCAGCTGCATCACTGTAACAGCAAGTAGCACCGTGATCTTGAAGCTAATCTTATCTCCACCACCGGTCGGCATCAGGAGGGAGGCAAAGTCCAGACTCAAGAAGAAGAGGACAGGCAGCAGGAAGTTGACGACATAAAGTGCTGACTTCCTCTTCATGGTTATCTGTAATAAGGTACACTATGGTTAAAATCACTTCTGTATGATTATTGTCAATTAGCTACAAAACAGGTAAGATAAAAATAGCAAAAATTCTTAACAAAAATTATTATTCATTTATTATTATTTTTGAAGGTTTTGTCAGCACCAGAAGCCTTTATTTGACTATTGTCAGACAGGAAAGCGAGCTATGAGAGAAGAGGAAGACAAGTGGCAAAGGGTCAATGATCCAGAACTCGAACTGGGTTACACGCTCTACCACTGTGCCACCCCCACACCCAATCAAAATTTATTTGAAACAGTAAAAGTGAATATAAAATACTAAAAGTAAACATTTTTACATTGATAATCTGATGCCAATGTAGACTGTAGCTTTAAGTAGGGAAAGCGTTACTGTTTCACGTCTGTCAAAAGGCAGTATCTCTATAATATCTAACATAATATCTCTATAGTATCCACTGAGGATTTTTTGTGAGCCCAGAAACAGAAGGAATGAAAAAAATTGTATTATGAACTAAAAATAAAATTTCAGAAAGATTGGCTCACTTTTATTGCAGGAAGACACAAATTGAATTTGTCTCTTAAATCATCCTAAATCAGGTAGAAAACAGCGTGACTTGGCTCAGCACAGGGAAAGTAAAATAGAAAACCTTACGTGACCTTCAAAATACTTACAGTGTAGACAACAACAGTTTGGTTGGTGTAAAAGTACTGGACCTTTTTTCTAGTAACTGACATATTGAGAAACTTCCATTCGTACTGCATCCGGATATTCTTATTAGACTCCTCTGTGATTAATTCATCGTTATTTTTCATGTAAAAGATTAATTCTTTATCTGTGATGAAAAAACAAACATCAGATTGATTCAATAATAAATATGAGAAAACATAAGTCAAATTAATATAAAACAGCTTCTGTGACAGCTATCACTGCTTTGTGGAAGATCCCACTACTTTAGTGACACCTGCCACTAAGTGCAATGGCTTCGATGGCAGCTGCCACAAAATCAGTGGTGGCTGCATGTACATTTGTGTGTGTGTAGTGATTCTTGAGAATAGAGACAAAACAGGTCCTATGGATAAAGCACAAAATTTGAATA